>NC_068373.1:26555117-26720117 GCF_023724105.1 Carassius gibelio
ACTGGAGAGTTGGGCGTTCAAGTAGCGGCTGTTATCACTGAAAACAAACAACTGTGGGAAAAAGTTAACGACCTGGATGCATATAAAAGACGGTGGAACTTGAAAATATTTGGTGTTCCGGAGGAAGCAGGAGAAAATGTGAAGATGATCGCAATGGATATCTTCTCTCAAGTTTCACCGGGATTGAGGGATGGTCTTCAGATGTCCATTGATGTTGCACACAGAATCGGTCCGAGAGAAGCAGGCGCGTTTCCACGGCGGATTATTGTGCAGTTTTTGTCATGTACTCATCGAGATCGCATTTGGTTGGACTCAAAAAACTCAGAAGTCATCAAGCAGAAAGGCATCAAAATAACGGAAGACCTCACACAACGAGCGAGAGAGGCACGTAATAAACTATGGCCGCTGGTAAATCAAGCCAGGAGAGAAGGAAAACGAGCTGGGTTCAAGGGCTCGTTTGCCATTATTGACGGAAAGAAGATTACAGCGGATAATCTGGGAATTATGTTAACGTTTGCCCTTAAGTCTGTTTGAGGACTTGAAATTGACACTGAATATATTCTGCAGGCATGTCTGTTAATTTCTGGCAAAGATGTTTATTTTGTCTTTTGCATGGATGTAATATTTTCTAAAGCATTTGATGCTTAAGTTTGGTAGGTTAAAGGGATAAGTTTTGCACTTTGCTCCTTTCTTGCTTAGTTAATTCTCTTGCTTTAGAGCAGATTGTTCTTTTTTTTTTTTTTTCTTATTCAATGTACTTGAAATTTTCTTGTTTTTCTCTTAATGTTCGGGGGATTCGTGACCTTACTAAACGAAAAGCCTTATTTTTATTTTGTAGTTCTAAAAGAAGGGATGTTTATTTTTTACAGGAAACTCACTCTAGTGCTAACGTTGAGTCTTTTTGGTCAGCACAGTGGGGAGGTAAAGCTTTATTTTCACATGGGTCTACTCATTCTGGGGGAGTTATAATTTTATTTAACTATAATTTTAATGGTAAAATTCTTGAGTCACACTTTTCTCTAGAGGGCAGATGGATAATCGCTATAGTTCAATCTGGAGAGGCTGTCTTTATTTTATGTAATATATATGGCTTCAACAATTCAAATTTAAACCAATTTCTTTTTCAAACTTTATCTACTAAATTGGTTGCTTTAAAACTAAAATTTCCTTCAGCAGCAGTTATTATGGGGGGAGATTTCAATGAGGCCCCTGATCTCCATTTAGATAGATTCCCCCCAAGACTCAATGTTAATAGCCTTAATTTAGTTATACATGATCTTTGTAGCAGTCTTGATTTGCTAGATGTCCACAGACACGTCCATGGAAACAATGTCTCATTTACTTGGTTTAAAGCAGATTTGTCACAAAAATCTAGAATAGACCTCTGGCTTATATCTGACTGGCTAATTTCCTTTATTAGTTCTTGTACCATTTCTCCTGCCCCTTTAACAGATCATGCTTGCATCGATCTTGAAATATCCAAGTCTCATAATAATTTTCAGAGACGTTCAGGATACTGGAAACTGAATACGTCCTTTTTACAAAATTCTTTATATTGTTCAGGTATCAGAAATATTATTGAAAATTTTAAAGTTAACTCAGGCTCTGCTATTGCAAAATGGGAACTTTTTAAGTATGAGTGTCGGAGATACTCTATACAGTTTGGAAAACGGCTTTCTAAGGCAAAGGAGTCGAGAAGCTCTGCAATTATAAAGGAAATAAATAATATCTTATGTCTTTCCTCTCCTAGTGAGCAGGACAAGGAGAAGTTATTTTTATTGAAGGAAGATCTTGATGTTCTTTATGCAGAGAAGGCCAAAGGTGCATTTGTTAGATCAAGGGCAAAATGGTTAGAATTTGGAGAAAGAAATTCAACATATTTTTTTAATTTAGAAAAAAGAAGAGGTGAATTAAAAAGAATTTCAACCCTTGACATTAATGGTAATCTAATTTCCGATGAAACCAAAATTTCTAAATTTGTTGCTGACTTTTATCAGCGACTTTATACTTCTTCTTTTCAATCGGAATCATCTAATCATTTTTTCTTTGAGGTGAAACGGTTTATTCCAAATATTAGTGAAGATAATTATGCTGTTTGTGAGGGTGAGATTACTATGGAAGAGATCGATAGTTTAATTACGAAAACTCCACTTAATAAAAGTCCAGGCCCCGATGGTCTACCATTTGAATTTTATCGATCATTTTGGAATGATATAAAATATTTTATTTTAGATCTTTTCAAAGAGTGTTTAGACCGTGGTGAATTGTCTGAATCGATGAAGCAAGGCCTAATAACTTTAATACCTAAACCCAATAAAGATAAAAAATTTTAGATAATTGGCGCCCTATAACTTTGCTTAATTCTGATTATAAATTATTAGCTGCTTTATATGCAAGGAAACTAAAACCCTGCTTAGAAGAAGTTATCTCACTCACACAATCTGGCTTCATGAAGGGTCGACACATATCAAATAATATTCGTCTTGTTTTAGATCTTTTAGATTATTCCGAATTGATTAATGATGATGCGCTTATTTTGTTTTTAGATTTCTATAAGGCGTTTGATACAGTTGAGCATGCCTTTATGTATGAAGCCTTAAGACATTTCGGTTTTGGTCCTAAATTTTTGAAAACTGTACAGACCCTATATAAAGACATCACAAGTAATGTGTCTTTGTCTTCTGGAACTTCCCCACGTTTTGTCATTGGGAGAGGAATTAGGCAAGGATGTCCTATTTCTCCCCTTTTGTTTCTGTTAGTTGCAGAGCTTCTTAATCTTTATACAGTGAATTGTTCAAATATTGAGGGCATTCAAATTGCAGACCGCACTATCTGGATTAGTCAACTTGCAGATGACACATGTATTTTCTTAAAAGACAAAAGGCAGGTCCCTATTGTTTTACAAGCTTTAAAACTGTTTTCGCAGGCCTCTGGCCTTTCTGTTAACCAGTCTAAATCTGAGATTATGACCATTCATCACTCTGATATATCAGATGTATGTGGAATTAAGGTAAAACTTTCCGTCAGATATCTTGGTATTATAATTAGTAAATGTTCATCTGAAAGAATGGAATCTAATTTCTCTAAATGTTTACTTAAAGCAAAAACAGTTTTTAATTGCTGGTCTCAGAGAAATCTGACTATCCATGGGCGTGTTCTGCTTTCCAAGGCTGAGGGAATTTCGAGGCTGGTATATCCTGCTCTGTCATTGTATGTCAATCCTAAAATATGTTCTGATATTGACAGGGCTTTATTTAAGTTTATCTGGAAAAATAGAAATGAATATGTAAAGAGAAAAACTATTATTAGATCTTTTTCAGAGGGTGGGCTTAATGTCCTTGATTTTAGCACTCTTAATATTATTTTTAAAATCAATTGGATTAAACATTGTTTGGCCCAGAGTAAATCCATATGGTTTATATCCCCAATTTGTTTTTTGAAAAGTGTGGTGGATTACCCTTTTTGTTATCGTGTGACTTCAAATATAGTAAACTTCCCATAAAATTATCTAACTTTCATAAGCAATCCTTAGAAGCATGGAAAATAGCCTTTAAGCATAATTTTTCTCCACATACTTGCATCCTATGGAATAACCAATTTGTAACCAAGAGTATATTTAAAAAAGATTGGTTTGATAAGGGAATTATATTTATTTCAGACTTATTAAATATTAACGGTGAGATTTATACTTATCAGCAGTTTGTTTCTTTTTCAGGGATTGATTCTTCCTGTAGAGATTATAATTTGGTTGTGAAAAGCATTTCCCCTAAATTGCTGTACCTTGTGAAAGTACATCTCAGGTATAATTCAGCTGTCCGACAAATTCCAAATCTTGTTATTGGAGGTATTAATATTATGGATATTAAGTGTAATAACTCACATATTAGGAAATGTATTAACTGTGATGTCAGCTGTTACCCAAAAGCACTCATAAAGTGGAAACAATCTTTTTTTATACCCTCCACTGAGAAAATATGGTTGGCTACTAATAAATTTTTACTGCCAAATAAGGCAAAGGAAGTACATTTTAAGATACTACATAGGTACTATCCTTGTAACACATTTATTAATAAGTTTAGAAAAGATGTCTCTCCAAAATGTTCTTTTTGTGATTTAGAAAATGAAACACTTACACATTTATTTTGTAACTGTAAATATTCTGAAGACTTTTGGAAATCGGTAACTAGGCTGTTTTTTGATATATTTTATAAAATAATTAAAATAGACGAATCTATGATCCTTTTTTTTTGATTTGTAATACTGGATCAGATGTAGTTGATAACACTTTGAAGGTGATAATTCTTCTTGGGAAGTTTCATGTTCATAAAGCAAGAATAATGTCCATTACTCCCTCCTTTAAATTTTTTTGTAAAGAACTTAAAATATTTTATGACTCATTGATTTCAACTTCCAGGAACAGGAAATGTATAAAAACATCCCTCATATTAAAAAATGTCATTTGTAAATTGTAATTCTTTATTTTATTTTTTATTTACTGTCCATGATGTATATCTGTTATATGTATCCCCCTTGGTTTGTTTATGTTCTAATTGGTGTTAAGTATTTGTTTGCTTGTTTCTGAAAGAGAAAAAATAAAATAAATTAAAGCTGAAAAAAAAAAAAAAAAAAAAAAAACCTTTCTCGTTGACATTGGTCAAGTAGCCAATCTTTCAGTCCTACGTTCATTGATGCACTTCAGTTTAAAATAATAATTATCTTACAATAAATTGAACTGAGTAAAAAAAAAAAAAATCATGCATCGAACTCAAATCTATGATTGAACTTCCACTGTAAACCTGTTGTAAACCCATGATAATGAGAGCGAAATACTGGAGTGAACATGGCTGTAAACGACTTTTGCAGATTATGCGAAGTTAATCTATGCATCTACGTCACGGCTCTCAGCCCGCCCTCTGTTCGTTGATTGGCCCGGCTGTTTTCAGACCGGTGGCAAACAGAAGGCTCTGACGCTGTATCCATAGACAGTAAGTGCGGGTTCACACCGCAAGTTGCAGCAGAGCAGAAGCAGCGCGTTAGCAGCAGGTAGGCAGAGCAGAAGCAGCGCGCGCCTATTTTGCTTTCACACCGGCAGCGGAGGCAGCGCGCAACTGAACAGCAGATTTTGGTCAGAGTGCTCTATAATGGGTACGTTCGCATTGCTTTATTTCCCCATTTAAAATACATTTAAATAAAAAGACTTGGCAAGAAGCTTTTTTAATTAATAATTTCATTGTTACTTTTGTTGGATCTTTGTTTTGCTGTCTTTGTTTTCCGTGCAGTATACGTGTTGTTGATAGAAAAAAGGCCATTGCGCAATTTTTTTTATTAAGGAGACTAAAAAGACGCAGACTTTGGGTTCATCCCATTAACCGACGTAGGAGAGAACATGGTGCATATTACCATCTTGTCACTGGGTTTGTTTGCAATCAAATTTACCAAAAAACACCCTGAAAACCAATTTAATAAACGGTTTTAAATTATGTGTATTGTAAATGGTTCACAGCCTTGACTTCCTGCTCATCTTGAAATCAGCATTTACTTGTTTATTATAAATGCATGTATCACCTGCTTTTGTTATTTGTGTGCTTATGTGTAATTTAGAAATTGTAAATGAATGGTTCCAATTGAATCAATTTTGAATCAAATATTGAGTTGTTTGCTCGTGTGCCAGCGAAAGCGTCAAAAACACTATAAAATGTATTACCATCTGCAATAAGAGCCGCTGCAACTTCATCCCATGCTTTTTCCTTCTCCTGCAAGTCTTTATAAAGTACATTGTGTGGATCATAAAGAACTTGATATTTCTCAACTTCCACGATGAGACGAGTGTCGTCCATTATTGTCTTTCCAGGTGCACTCTGAAGACCACAGCCTGTGACACCACGTGCTGTTGTTTATGATTGTCAGCACGACATCCGTTCTTCTGCCAATATATAGTCCTAGTTAAAAGAATACGACAACTACTAATAATAAATAAATCTCCAAGGCTAAACTAGCAATATTAATTATTTAAAGTTGTTTTTGTATTTCGGCAAAATGTCTATTTTTGGATAGAACTATAAGTACTTTAACAGATTTTGTAAAAAAAAGAAAAAGAAAAAAAACAATATATGAAAAAATATATAATAAAAAATTGAAAAATATGTGGTTTAAAATATCATAATTTTTTAATGTAATTTGCTAAGAACACAGTAGATATCATTAATGCAAATTTTGGGCAAAATTCGTTTAAGTACATGTGTATTTTGGCCATGATCATGATCATTTTGGCCATGGTCACTTTATCTTCTATACATATTTTTTTTATAATAATTTCCTTTTCGTAACATACTCTAGTTCTTGTTAAAACACCCTAGATGTGCTTTATTTGTGCAGTTAGAGCACTTTTTGTGTGAAATCATATTTATTTTGTCTATCAAAGGTGTACTTTCACTTTAACTGAGCGTCAGCAGAGCAGCAAAAATAGACCCAGCGCCGAAACGATCGCGGCACTGCTGCTTCTGCTCTGCTTCTGCTACGCTCTGCCGCGCAGCCTCTGCGTGCGGTGTGAACGCTCTCATCTGTTAACATAGGCGCCGAAAAAAATACGCGCTGCTTCTGCTCTGCTGCAGCTTGCGGTGTGAACCCGGCCTAAGGCTGTATCAGACTGAGTACAGAAGCGAAATGAAATTGAGCGGAAGTAGGAGGTCTGACGTAGTCAGGCTAGTTTTTGGCCACTAGCTTTGTAGATGCGTGTCACACATTACATATACACATTACATGCACGTTCTTGCCTTTGACCACAATGAATTTGAAGTAGTGCTTATATCTTCACCTTGAAAATACCAACTTTCCATCGGATTGCTCCTGACTCGCCATCTCTGCTGCAAATCTCTGTGTAGCTGTTGCGCGTGTGTGTGTGTGTGTGTGTGTGTGTGTGTTTGGCGCCGCTGGCGCAGCCGCGTGTGCCGGCATGTGTGTAAAAACACTGGCTCTGATTGCATAGTTTATTAAATCAATGCGTAGTAACGCACCGCATTTAACGTTCAGTTATGTTAACGGCTTTTTAACGACGGGAAAAGTAATTAGTTAGATTACCGCGTTACTGAAAAAATAACGTTGTTACCTAACGCCGTTCTTTTAAAACTAACATTTTTATTTAAAACATTGTCTTACCTGCAAGCGACGCACGAGCATCATCCCGCTGCATGGCCGCGGGAAGTGGGGGTGCTGCAGCACCCCCTAGTGACGAGAGGGAGATAAAAAAAAATGTAGGCCTATTAAAATATTTTGCACAATTTATAAATTCCTTATGAATATTTTAGAAAATGATTTTGACACACGCAGTCTATTACGTATATTTTGGATTTTAATTTCATATTTTGAGGCCTAATCAACACAGGTTCGGAAGTTACGTTGTCAACGTCAGGCAGGCAGGTTTGGTCGCCGAGTAACGAGGTTTCCCGCTCGTTCCATGCAGAATACATCCATCTTTATATAATACAGCGCACCTCGACATTTGGACACCTGTAACCAGGGCACCCTGCCTGCATGTAGCTCAGGTAAGAGCATTGTGCTGCCGCGCTTGTAACATTTATTTTTTTGGCAACAAGTGTGGGATCAGCTTTGACTAGCCAAGCAATTGTAAGTAGTATACTATAGTATTTTTGGAAGGTGGTGGGGATGGAGAGTATTATTTCGGTCGTGTGTTCTTTGCGTAATGGTTGTGGAGAACTGTTAAATAACGTTTAAATAGTCGGAGATTATTTCCTTGTGGTTTGTGTAAAAGGTTGGAGATGGAGACAGAAAGCTTTATACTGTGCGTGTGTTTTTTGCGTAATGGATGTGGAGAACTGTTCAATAAACAAATTGCTTAAATAGTCAGAGATTATTTCCTTGTGGTGTGCGTAAAAAGATTTTGGAGTTAATAGAGTTGCGTGTGACATAAACGTGCTGTGACTCAAGCCAGCTGCCCAAATCGATTGCATTGTTTTAGCGTTATTGTGAAGTTTGATTAATATTATATTTTGTTGTAATATTTTGTTGTATCTAAATAAGTTGCATGTATGTATAGGCTATCTGAAATTGTAATGAAAGTAATTATTTCGTTTTCTGTCGATTATTAAACTATTATTTCTGATTCTGCTTCTGCTTCAGATTAATAAGGCATTGCGCATATCTGAAAACTGATGTCTGTGTGTTTCAGACCCTGTGCACTGAAGTGTATATGACAATAAAGTAGTAAATCTCAATGTATTTATTTTTAAAATGTATTTTAAATAGGCCTATAGTCTCATAGGTTTTTTGTCAAAAAAAAAAAAAAAAAAAATTCACAGCACCCCCTGTTCAAAATTACTTCCCGCGGCCCTGTCCCGCTGTCTCTTCTTTTTTCCTCCCCCAACTCTTGGTGCCTTTTCGAGGCCATGTCTGAGGTCGGTGTCTGCCAAATTTGACATTGATTGAGGCATAATCGAACAGACCACTGGGAGGTGGGGAAGGGGGGCACCAGAGGGAGACTGGCACAGAGATTCACCTTTTTCTCGACTAATTTGGTCTAGGCCTATATTACTTTTGTATATTAACATGCTTTTAGAAATATTTTATTTGTTATTTATACTAGTAGCCTATTGTGATGATTTTTTTCACGACCCAGATTTTTTGGTTTAGAAAATTTAAATAATTGATAATTAAATGTAGCCTAGTATATAAAACAATCATAAAATTGCCATTAGGAAAAAAATATCCATTACAAATGATTGATTATTTTCCAGAAGTGTATTTGATTTATTACAGCTAATTAAAAGTAATTAAAAAAGATAATTCCTTGTAAAAAAAAAGAAAATAATAATAATAATAATAATTATTATTATTATTATTATTATTATTATTATTATTATTATTATTATTATATAGGCTACATGCATAAAATGATTGTATTTTACATTTCTGTCACTTCTGAAATTATGGCTACGCCCCTGGTGTTAATTAGTTTATACATAATACTCTTTAAGCTCTTTTTTAAAAACTTGGCTTACATACATTTTTAAGTATGCCATTTCACATCATTCAACTAGCATTTAACAGACAAAAGGTTTTTTTTTTTTTTTTTTTCTAACCTATGGTTCTCTAACCATAAATGCTACTGTAATTTGCCCCCTGACTAAGCATTTAAAGAATTTAGTTGAAGCATTTAAATAATCCCGTGAATGCACTTAAAGAATGCAGAATCTAATCATTATAATCGAATTGAATTGAATTTAATTGTGAATTGAATCGTTCTAAATTAGCAAAAATCGTTTTTGAATCGAAAACCTATGAATCGTAATCGAATCAAATCGCTGCCTTGCCAAAGATTCACAGCCCTATTACCTTACTATCACTCTCTGTTTTATAAAGTGATTAAAATATATCTTAATTCACACCATATTTCTGATATTATCGATTAATCTTATCAGATTTATTTTGATCATTCTCTTTTATTTTATACCCGTGAGTGCAGTACACCTGCATTGCGTTAGCACTCGTTAGGTTGTATGTATGTATATTAGACCCTATACCACCTAAGCTCCTCAAAGAGGTGCTTCCAGAAGTCATAGATCCTCTTCTGACTATTATTAATTCCTCATTGTCATTAGGATATGTCCCCAAAACCTTCAAACTGGCTGTTATTAAGCCTCTCATCAAAAAACCACAACTTTCTTTGCGGCCCGGTGAAACACACCAATTTGAAAAACTAAATGGAATGCATAGTCGATATAAAAAACTGGATGACGAGTAATTTCTAACTGCTAAATTCTGAAAAAACAGAGGTGTTAATTATAGGACCTAAAAACTCTGCATGTAATAAACTAGAACACTAAGACTTGATGGCTGCTCTGTCAATTCTTCGTCATCAGTTAGGAACCTAGGTGTGCTATTTGATTGCAATCTTTCCTTAGAAAGCCACGTTTCTAGCATTTGTAAAACTGCATTTTTCCAACTAAAAAATATATCTAAATTACAGCCTATGCTCTCAATCTCAAATGCAGGAATGTTAATCCATGCATTTATGAAGCAGCAAGAGTTCTTACTATAAACCAGGAAGTATGACCATATTAGCCCGGTCCTGTCCACACTGCACTGGCTTCCTATCAAACATCATATAGATTTTAAAATATTGCTTATTACTTATAAAGCCCTGAATGGTTTAGCACCTCAGTATTTGAATGAGCTCCTTTTACATTATACTTCTCTACGTCTGCTACGTTCTCAAAACTCAGACAATTTGATAATACCTAGAATATCAAAATCAACTGCGGGCGGCAGATCCTTTTCCTATTTGGCGCCTAAACTCTGGAATAACCTACCTAACATTGTTCGGGAGGCAGACACACTCTTGCAGTTTAAATCTAGATTAAAGACCCATCTCTTTAACCTGGCTTTCACATAACATACTAATATGCTTTTAAATCCACATCCGTTAAAGGATTTTTAGGCTGCATTAATTAGGTAAACCGGAACCGGAAACACTTCACATAACACCCAATGTACTTACATCATTAGAAGAATGGCATCTACACTAATATTTGTCTGTTTCTCTCTTGTTCCGAGATCACCGTGGCCACCAGATCCAGTCTGTGTCCAGATCAGAGGGTCACTGCAGTCACCCGGATCCAGTACGTATCCAGACCAGATGGTGGATCAGCACCTAGAAAGGACCTCTACTGCCCTGAAAGACAGCGGAGACCAGGACAACTAGAGCCCCAGATACAGATCCCCTGTAAAGACCTTGTCTCAGAGGAGCACCAGGACAAGACCACAGGAAACGGATGATTCTTCTGCACAATCTGACTTTGCTGCAGCCTGGAATTGAACTACTGGTTTCGTCTGGTCAGAGGAGAACTGGCCCCCCAAATGAGTCTGGTTTCTCCCAATGTTTTTTTCTCCATTCTGTCACAGATGGAGTTTTGGTTCCTTGCCGCCGTCACCTCTGGCTTGCTTAGTTGGGGACACTTCAGCGATATTGTTGACTTGATTACAAATAAATGCACAGACACTATTTAAAGAGATGACATCACTGAATTCAATGATGAACTGCCTTTAACTGTCATTTTGCATTATTGACACAGTTTTCCTAATGAATGTTTTTCAGTTGCTTTGACACAATGTATTTTGTTTAAAGCGCTATATAAATAAAGGTGACTTGACTTGACATATTCTACCTAACATAATACATACATATATAAAGTATATTATTATCATGAAAAGTATAATAATATTCACTATAATATAACATTGTATTTATTATATTCAAGTTGTCTGTCTGGAACGCAGCATTAGGTTAATGTCAATAAACGATCGTTTACTACGATTAAGAGCCATTCTATAAGGTGACATTTCAGCATTTGATAAACGGATAACAACTCCTAAGCAGCACTGAAAGCACAGCTACGTGCGACAGTGTTGAATGTATTTTTGGGAAACGCACGTGAAACAATAACAAATGATCGCAAAATGACTCGTACTAAACGCTCTTAAGCTCTAAAAATCGGCCCACAGCAGTTGTTTACTGATAAGCTGCGCAAAAACACAATCATATTTTGCTCATGTTCTTCGCAGCTTGTTACTGAACAATGGCTCGGTGTAGTTAATGCTGCTCTATGTGAAAGCGTGCAGGTGACTGAGATTTATCGCTGATTACAGAACCGGCTTTACTGACAAGATGCACATGTGATTAATCAAAAGTCGCCATTCCAAAATCAAGCATATAGCAAATGTAGAACCCACTTTAGGCTAAGCATTAAATTATTTTTCCACAGGTAATGGGTGAAGGATCTGAGGATATCATTTGAACTATTAAATAGCAATCTTTGTATATGCAGCTTGAAGAGATCAAACATAAATCTGTGCTTTACTTCATTGAGGTTGCATCTCTTTCATATTACTTTGTCATTCTAATTTTCTAATTTAATTTCTTAATATTCACTTACTTATTAAATTTTTATTATACTGTCTAATAATCAACATCTTTTATCTTCTGGCAAGTTCATACTGTAGGCTGTTTACTCCTGCAATGCAATGTAGCAGTTTTCCGCATGAATAAACACAGAATGTGTGATTGTGTGTGTTTATCAACACTTAAAATGTGACTCATCCAATCAGAATTCTGAGTCGAAACTTCAGTTTTGTAATAAGTAATGAGGTGCAAGAAAGCGTGTGCTTATCAAATAGTAAAAAAAAAAATTATTCTGTCATAATTCACAACTACATTTGAATGGCTGTCGATACAGAAAAAAACCTCATAGTCAGAGAGAGAGTGGAAAATGTTTATGAAAAAAATATATATTATTTGTGGAACAAAAATTATTAAGGATCTGAGGGACAATAAATAAATATACCTAATAAAAACAATATGTGCTCTGACCACTTTAATATAAATGTATTTTGAAACATTTCTTAAACTGTAGCTGCAATTGTCTTCTCAGGTATTTCTCCTCGAGTCTCTCTGATCATCAGTCCCAGCAGAACTCAACACTTCACATTTGTCTCTTTCTCTCTGAGCTGTGAGGACCAGAGTAACTCTGATAGATGGAGAGTGAGAAGATACACAGAGAGTAAACAGCTGGAAGATTGTTCATCATCAGTGTGGGGATCAGAAACAGGATCTACATGTACAATCAGCTCCACCATCACATCAGACACTGGAGTGTACTGGTGTCAGTCTGAATCTGAAGAGAAATATCATCCTGTTAATATCACTGTACACTGTGAGTCTGTGTGTATTTGTTTATTTTACTGTTTACACGCAGTGTTTTCACTGTTTACACGCAGGACGCATCAGTGATAAATAAAAAATAAATCTCAGTGGGCAAGTGGCACTAAAAATCAATTTATTTCTGAAAATATATATTTTCTATTATTATTATTAATATTATTATTATTATTATTATGTCACCACATTATTAATATAATATTTACTATCAGCTTGTGTTCCCTCTGTTTCTGTAGATGGTGTGATTCTGGAGAGTCCTGTTCATCCTGTGACTGAAGGAGATACTCTGACTCTACACTGTTTATATCAACAATCAACTCCACCAAACCCCAGAGCTGATTTCTATAAAGATGGATCACTCATCCAGAATCAAACTACAGAGATGATCATCTCTACTGTCTCAAAGTCACATGAGGGTTTCTACTACTGCAAACACTCAGAGAGAGGAGAGTCACCCAAGAGCTGGATCTCAGTCAGAGGTGAGATTGAGAACAATGAACGCTATTAAAATGCATTTACAGCACTAATCTGAATGTGAAATGTATTTGTCTCAGCTTCCTCCAGAACATCAAGATCTGAAGGGTTCAGTCTCGTCATAATTGGAGTGACTGCAGGACTGACCATCTCAATTGTGATCATTGTCTTCTTGGTCCTTCTGTGGCGCTACAGAAACAAAGGTTCTTTGTCTGTCATATTAAAATTCATGACAATTTGGTAGACACTAACTCTGATCCTAAATCTTGTGAGCTGCTGTCCTGCATCAGTCTAATCTGGTCATCTGTTTGGGGGTAGGTGTGGCCTAATGGTTAGAGAATCGCACATGTAACCTGAAGGTTGCAGGTTTGAGTCTCTGTTTCAGCAGACATTATAGGTGGGGGGAATGATTGTACAGTGCTCTCTCCACCCTCAATACCAATGACTGAAGTGCCCTTGAGCAAGGCACTGAATCCCCAGTTGCTTCCGGGCACTCGATAGTTGCCCACTGCTCCGGGTGTGTTGTATGTGTGTGTGTGTTCCCTACTCACTCCTGGTATTTGTGCACTTGGATGGGTTAAGTGCAGAGCACCAATTCCGAGTATGGGTTACCATACTTTGCAAATTTCACTTTTCACTTTGACTTAGCTGGCCTCCCAACATGGTAAAGCTGTTGGTTAGTTGGCACAGAAATATGCTTTCTGTGCAGTTCTTTATGCCTTCTCAGGCTGAAAAGGCTGGAGATTAGGCTAAAATGTCTTCTTGTCCATAATATTTGTATGATACACATAGTTACTGAATATGTAAAGTGCTCCAAATTAGTCACTTCTTTTGTTCCGTTTGAGTTACAGTAAGATGGAGTCTATGAAGACAGCAGTGAAGCAGCTGTTTCTGAACAAATCCATAATGTCATAAATAAAAACATTTTACTAAACACTATCATTCTCACACATGTATGCAAGGAGATTAAAAGTCAGTTTTAATATGTTTACATAATCATTATGTTTGTCTAGGTGTAAGATCTCAGTCTCCCTCTAGTGTCAGTCAACAGAAGAACTGCAGTCAGACATCAGAGCAGAACCAGAGTGACCCGGGAAACAACACACTGCTGTCTGGTCAGTCTTTACCTACAGTATTAACCATAAATAAACACCCATAATATTTACAAGCTGAGATGAAAGACACTCAGGTATAACATTTAACTAACAGGACTGACCTGACCTGAAGTTAAACATGAGGTTTATTTAACTGACATTTTCAGCTGGATGTTATTTTATTATCAAAAATAGCATTACAAAATATTAAGTGCTTCATATTTTTAAGCCAACCTGAACACAATATTTTTTTCTGTGGAATTGATTTCATATAATTTTCAAAATATACTACTCAAATTTAATGAATGAATTTAATGCAGTTTCTCATATTTATTTGTTTAAATATGAGGAACTGCGTACGGTATATTTATGAGTCTCTTGATGAAACGATTAACAAAGACATCATAATTACAGGTGATTATTACATAATAACATCATAAATGATTTCATCAAAATTATTTTGTCATAATAATATTTCTATATTTTTCTGAATCAGCAGTTGTTTTCTAAAGAAAGTGTTTTTATTATTATTATTATTTTGTGTCATGTTTTTTGTGATATTTGCAGAGGAAATCAAGTTAAACAAAGTATTCCTTTGTCTATTATTCATTGTAGACCATGTAAATCAACCTATAGAACACATCTATACTGAGATTGAGCTCAAATCTCCAAGTCTTTTAGTGAAAACCAGTGAAAGTTCTGACACGGTTTACTCTAAACTGACCCTGGTGACCCATCAAGGTGAGTGTCAAAGTAAAAACAATCACAGTTCACAAGAAGCCACTGCAAATTATTATTGAGAAATTAAAAATGAAATCAAATACTGTAGAATTTTTTTTGAAATATTAATTTTGAATTCATTTCTATATTTTCAGCTGCTGGATCTAATGATCTAATGGATGCTCAGGTTAAATAACTGGCCGAAGGTGAAAATTTTAATCTCAGGACGCTGATGAGTTTAGGTCAAGAAGGGCTGGAGAATGACCAGGATCATCAAGGGTTGTGTTTTATGATACTGAGCACTTGATGGTGTTCATATCAGTACTTAATGTTATGATGCAAGCATTGACATGCTTCAGTGACTATGCATGCTAATCAGTGAGCTGATTGTACATTATTAAAAAATAAATAATAAAAAATAAATAGAGAGAGGGATAGAGAGATTTTAGAGCAGCAAATCAGTTTATTACTATGATTTCTGAAGGATCAGAAAGGTAATGCCAAAATTCAACTTTGTCATTAGAGGTTATTAAAAAAAGAGAACAGTTATTGTAAATTGTATTAATAATTCACAATATTACTGATTTTACTGTATTTTTGATCAGATAAGAGATTGTTTGCATTTGTATATATGTGACACGGAAACCAGTGACACAAGTCAGCAGCACAACTTTCAAGCAAAATAGGAAAGAAGCGTTTTACGTTTTTTTGCAGAATCTTTTAGTTGAGATCACGAAGAAGCCTCTTCATGTTTGAGATAGATTAGTGAGATAGATTAGTGATTAGATTATGAGACTAGCAGTATTGGTATATTTAAAAGCATACATTTTGAGGTTGAAATCGGTTTGTTTTTCAGAGAAACTAGAGCGCGCGGTAGTGGCGTGTCATTGTCTGTTGATTTCCATACTAGATAAGCCGACTGTTGTTTCTTTTGTTATTGCCTCCGCCCTCCAAGGGAAGCGTGACTACTTACTGGCTATTTGCTACATGAGGAGAAAAGTAGAAAGAGGCTTTCTCCAGACATTATGTACAACATAAGGCTGGATTATTTAGCTGCACCTGCGGAAAAAGAGTGGCAGGACCTGCGAATTACTGGACATTTGGAGTCAAACAGACGCACAGTGCAAACTTCGGAGATGGTTATTATTTCATTCATTATTTCATTGGAGGCATCTGTAAGAATTCTTATGGGGTGAGTTCATTCTGTTAGCATACATGTTAGCTCATGTTTAGTCCATGTTTGGACCTTACGTTGCATTTATGCGTTACTTTAAGTCTTTGCCACGTGAGGTAATTTTTTGTTGTACTTTGCCCTGATGTTGACGCGTGCACAAAACTAATACAGTACTTCAGCGTTTCACAGACACACTGTGAAATGACTGGTTAGATGAGCCTAAGCTCTTTCCAATAAAATCCATGCAAAAGTCAATATCAGTTTCATTTTTGAATACAGTATGATGTACCGAATATTCTTCAGTTTTATGCAAAACAGAAATATGATGAATAGAATATCAGACCTCTGTCATATGGCCAAAAATAAATGCAAAAAAATAAAAAGCTTTTTGCAAAGTTGTGTTTGACACATGAAAACTGTAACAATGCATTTTACAAGGTAACATGATGTAACCTTGCTCTCACTCAAAATGTGAAAATTTGAATTATAACCATAAAAGTTAAGCAAAATAATCTTGGAACACTGCGAGTTAAATTTAATCACTAAGAGAAGATAATGTCCCATAGGATCATAATCACTGTGTAAGAATATTTATTTTGAAAGGTACAAACACCCAATGAATGTTCTGAAACATGTGAAGCCCAAAGATTATTGCCCCATTGTGAGCAGTAAAAATTTACAACCTGAAGGTAAAATGTGATTCCTGGAAGAAGAAGAAAAAACAACGGATTTTAGGGTTTTAATAAACAAAAATAGCACCTTGTGTTTAATACTGCATCTCAACCCCCTGGCATTTAAAGAAACAAAAGATAACGACACGTCAACAACCAACCTAGAACAAAAGCTGCTTCAGTCAGCTGAACAATATTTAAGGCTACTTAGCCAACAAACAAAAATAAACTGTGAAAAAGTAATACATAATACAGAAAGACCCGAAAATCAATACTTACAACAAGCAAATTCCACAACAAACATGGCTTCATACCATTTTGTTAGTTGACAGTCCAAATGAGTCCTCCTTTCAATAAAAAAATCTTGGCCACACACAAAGTATGCTTTCTTACCACATTTGCATTCGCTATCAATCACGGGCCATAACAACTGTCTCTTTTTACGATCAGTTTTACATGGGTCTTCAGTGAATCGAAGCTTGTTCACTTGCAAAAATTATGATATTATTTTTTTTTTTTGGCTGCTTTCCGAACTGCATCACAAAGTGCACGAGAGATGAACTTCATAATAATCACTCTGCTTTTTCCTCTTGGGACCCAGGCGATGTACTGCCTCTACAAGCCTAGATTTCTCCTCCGGTAACAATGATTGGCAGATCTTTATGACTTCCCTCCGGACGTCCTCTGCCTCTGTTTCATGTACTCCATATAATTTGAGGTTACATCGCCTAGATGTGACATTTGAAATCATAATGACAGCTAAAGTGTGTCAGTAAAAATAAACTTCTTACAATATTTAAATTGGCAATGCATATTCTCAGAGCACCCAATCTGGAGAACTGACAGGCAAAATATGTTTTTCTATAATATATTTAAGCCACCCCAAAAAAAGGAAAATAGTTGTGCATTATGGATGTGACAGGAAATAACAATTTTCAGTATACTGCTTGATTTTTGAAGTCTGTGAACTTTTAAGTCAAATGTATAAATATTGATATCCACATGATAAAGGCCCCCCAACTGAGCCTGGTTTCTCCCAAGGTTTTTTTCTCCATTCTGTCACTCCATTCTGTCACTCCATTCTGTCACTCCATTCTGTCACGGTGACTTTGTGACCGTTTACACTGTTGACGCAATGTATTTTGTTTAAAGCGCTATATAAATAAACGTGACTTGACTTGATAAAATGTAAACAAATGCTTTTATGACATGAGTTTAATGTAAACACATCCCACTATTGAGAGTCTTGTAATTCACTTCAATCTTTTTGAACTTTATGAATTATTATTTTAGGTTTAAGTGGTGTGTGTGCATAAGTAACTGGAAGCAGGCAGAGTACAGCTGTTTCTCAAGAACGCAGTGCCATCTACTGGTAAAAGCTAATCTCAGAATCGATTCAAGAGAATCATGATGCATTCGAAAAAATTGTAGAGTCGATCCACGGATCAGTTGACAATAACGATATACATGTCATTAAGGACCATCTTTTTTGAAGTGATGAAAGAATAACTAACTGGGCTATCTCAGCTTCTGAACTATCAGGTCAGGCTACATGATATGAGACATTAATATAAATAGATTTCTATTCAACTTATTTTCACTGATTCTATGCTGTTTTTAGTGTCATCTTGACATTTTTAATCTGTTGTGTAAAATAGTCTTTGAGCTGTCAAAACCTGAGCTTGAATGACAGGTAGTCAAAATAAAAGTTGGCCAAGCTGATCTAATTAAAGCACTTCTTCAATCTGCGCCATCTTGCGCCCTGTCCACCAGCCTTACTATAGTCTCCTGTGAGAGATGCAGTAATCACAGCTGCCTGTCATGATAGCAGGGCGGAGAGTAACAGGCTTTTTAAAACTATTCTTCCAACGGCTTGAGCTTTGGCTAATACTAAGTGAGATCATCGAAACCGCCATCAAGCCCCATCATGTTTGACTGATCTTTTCCACTGGATAACAACAACTGATATCTGCAGAAATGTGCTGATCTAAACTCCTGTTGCTCTTGAACTCCAGAAGGTAAGCTTCGTTTTAGTTATGTGGCGATATCTTTGTTTAACAGTAGCTAAAACTATTGACTATTGCAATCATTAGAAATGAGCAGTTACTTTTGTGCAAATTTCACAAATTCAGTTTTAGGCCATTTTTATTGAGTAACTATTTTAACATGTTTGACAGTGTGGTAGAGTTTATTAAGCAAAATATAAATTATTCAAGTATAATCAATAGGAATATAGCCATTTACGCGTTACATTATTCTACTATTGTAATCCTTTGTATTCGCCTGCATGTCTGAGAAAATAAATTCCATATTGGGTCTGTTAAAGCTGTGGACCGTTCCTGTACCATCACTTAAGTGTGACCTGGCAGAACTGGACGCAGTTAGTGCCGCACCTGAGAGGGATGAGTAAATGAAAAAGCCTTATAAATAAAGGGACAGAGGATAAATGCATGAGCCCTGTGAATAAATGGATTAGAAGGAGTGAATGCAATTAGAAAAAAAAAAAGTTTCAGTAAAGACTGTGTTGATATTTTTGCATTGTAGATTTTTCATACATATTTGAAAGTTTAAATGTAAACAAAGAGGTTTCAAAAAAGTGACGGGACTCCCATACAACATGCTGAACAAATAGGTCAAATAATTTCTGCTATGATGCTACCTAAACAACTAGCGATAATCAAGAGTCAGGTTCATAAAAAAAGGAAATTATTTTGTCATTAAAAGGGAACAATGCAGTGGATTTTGAAGCTAAAAAAGACTCAGGGTGTCAGGTAGCAGAATTAGCACCTGTAGAATTTTGGATGATATAATTCAAATTCAACAAAAGCAGGCCCCTATGAGAACTAACCGTGGCTCCAAAGGGGGGTCAAAAAAGACAGCCAAGAGATTTGGTGTAAACATGAATGACAAATTGTTGCACCAACTTCACTTTTGAATATTCTCATTTCAGAAGTGATAAGGAAAAGTAAACAGCAAGGATATTGTTCTCCTTATTTACGTGCCACACATGGAGTTTGTGCCAAAAACAATGTGAGAAAAGGAATAACAACACCAATAGGCCATATACCAGTTACCAGAAGGAATGCATTATGTGGATATGATAAACCGAGTACAAGGCAAAAGGTAAATGCTTGTTATCATTGACAGATTTAACAGATGGGTGGAGGCAGTATCATCAGCAGATCATGGAGCAGGAGCAGTAATTACATTTCTAATAAGAGAAGTAATTCCAAGATACAGAATACCATGAGAAATCAGTTCAGATAATGGATCAACATTCACACACAAAAAAAAAAAACTGTAAAACAAGTATTTCAACATTTGAGAATAAAGCAGAGACTAGGGTGTGTACCGTCCACAATCACAAGGGATTGTAGAGAGATTTTATAGAACCCTCAAGGCCAAACGAAACAAAATATTGTCACGACCGGTGATACGACGAGACACAGGGAGAGATCCAAATGAGAGTACGTCTTTATTTAAGGGGCAAACCAAAGAGAATAAACAGTCCAGGCAGGGGTCGATACCAAACAAAACATAAACAAACAAGGACACAAGGCAAGAGCACGACAACATAACGGACATGAATGAACAAGGACTCCGTGACACATACTAAGACAGGCCTGGTATAAATACACAGGGAGAGACGAACGCTAATGGGGAATTGACAGAGTATGATGATTGATAACCAGTGACAGCTGGGTGCAATGATTTAGGCAGAGACGTGAGGAATGTGGTTAATGAAGTGACAGACACCGTGGGGAAGGATGACATCTAGTGGATACCCAGGGAACACAACCCAGACACTGTGACAAATATGTGAAAGTACTTACTAAACTTAACTGGATTGATGCGTTAACACTTGCACTAATGAGTTATCGCATGCAGACTAACAGAAAAACACATTTAACACTGCATGAAATGCTTACGGGTCGACCCATGCCTGTACCATATTGTAGAGGTCCCTACACAGGACCTACTATAGAGCAATTGCAAATGGAACTTTGATCTTATATGAAGAAATTAAATGCCATACATAAAGCTATCTATTTACAGGAAACAAGAAAAGAGCCCTGTGAGGAAACGGAGTCAGAATGTCCAATTGTTCCAGGTGACCATGTATATCTGGGGGTATTCCGGAGAAAGTGGAATGAGCCCAGGAGAGTGGGACCCTACAAAGTCATGATAGCTACTCCAAAAGCAGTCCAAGTGGAGGGAAGTACAACCTGGTATCATCTAAACCACTGTACTAGAGTTCCCAATGTAAGGATGGAAAGAGAAGGAAACAAACAAGCAGACAACTCAGGAGAAAGTGACGAGGAAAGACAAGTGACAAAAAATGAAGTGCAAACTGGTGAAAGCTCCAAAAAAGTCAGACAAACAGGAGAGGAGAAAGGATACAACATATCTGATGATAATCACGTGCCTAATGAATCTAATAATGCAAGTCCAAGCTCACCCAGCGGAGAACATGATGACTTCCCTTCAGTTAACTTTTCAGTCCTCAAACAAAACTTATAATAATACCAAAAGATGTATAAATATCATAGAAACATTGACTATGACACCCAAGATTATAAAGAAATTACTCAAGATGAGGAGTTCTGGAAGACAGCACAAAATAAGGAGTTGTATAGATGGACAACCTTTACTGCCAAAGAACCAGGAAAAGAAAAATGCTTGCTGTGCTCCAGATCTCATACAGATCACAAAGTAATAGCGACACCAAATCCACATGATTATCTAAAATGTGCTGAATTTGGTAGAATTTTTTGTCATTTAACCGATTTTACAAGACTTTTGGGATAATTCAAAGTTTAAAGATTATGTTATTAGACCACTCTGAGGGATCTTGATCTCAGGTATACGGATGTAAGTCAAAATATGAAAATATAAAAAAAGAGAAGTAGAAAGTTACAGAATTGTATAACAGATTATAAACAAGTATATGAGTGCTTCAATAAACCAAAAGGAACACATGAATTGGGTAAATTCAAATGAAAATGCATTATTATTTGGTATAGAGACCTTCCAGAGCTCCGGATCATTTAGCACATAAAAAAAAAAAAAAAAAAAAGGAATTAAAGTAGCACTCGAAAAATGTGAAAATCAAACTATTGCTCTACCTTCTATCAAAATTTATGAAGACCAATCATTAATAGCAGATTTATTTTGGATTTGGATTTTATTTAGGATTTTTCTTTATATATTGTCAGAGTGTCAGAGTATGATTATTCAAAGAAATTACCATTGCACAACTGGGAACAGAACAAAATAAAAATAAAGAAAACTAAATAATTAGAGCTTATTTACCAGACCCTAATAAATATGTAGACAACCTAGAGGAATTCCACACAAATTTAAAGGCAAGAGATTAAATTAAATCAGGTATTGAATCAATATTGATTGGGAATTCACTAAATAAAAATATAGGATGGATTAATTATATTTATTATAATTAAAGTTATAACAAAGATCCATTAATTATACTGTTGATGCATTAAAGGGTTAGTTCACCAAAAAATGAAAATTATGTCATTAATGACTCACCATAATTTCGTTCCAAACTTCACAAGACCTTCATTCATCTTCTGTGACGGTTGGGTTTAGGAAAACACAAGGAGAGGGTAGGATCCAATAGCAAGGTATAGGTTTTATTAAACAGAAGGGTAAATACAAAATAAACAGTCTTGAGACAAACAAAACCAAAAAGGGAACCGGATGAAAACGGGAACTCGGAGGAACGAGAAGGTAGGGGAAGTCTCGGGAGACGAGAGCATAAGAAACACATAGGGTAAGGACTCCATACAGATGACAGAGAAAGATAGCTATACATAGGGAGACTAATGACAAAGGATTGTCAGCACCTGTGCGATTTAATTGGAGTGCAATTACTGTGAAGACATGACCAGACTAGAGGAATTAAAGTGCCTATGATGAAGTGCCTAAGGAGAAGTGAGCTCACTAGGGAACACCCAGGAAAACAGAGACTGACAGCGTGACATCTTCAGAACACAGTTTAAGAAGCTTATAGCGGCTTTACAAGGCACTAAGAAAGGCAAAGTACCAGGCGTAGATGGAATCCCAGCAGAGCTATTTCTGAAATATTTAGATTAACTGGGGCCTATCTTCCTAACTTCCCTACATTTGCTGTAGAGGCTGGTGCATTTCATCTACAAATAATACAGCACTGATGTTGTTGATACCTAAAAAAGGCTGTGAATATCATTCAGATCATTCAGATTCAGATCATTATAGACCCATTAGTTTGTTAAATACTGATATTAAAATGTTTGCTAGAATCCTTGCCTTGCAATTACAGCAGTATATAAATAAACTAGTACATCCAGACAAGAATGGCTTTATGTCAAACAGACTGGCTGTGGAAAATATTCAGAGACTTATGCATGTCATACATGATGCTCAGGTCTGTCCCACTACCTCTGGTCATTTTTGGATGGATATGGACTTGGCGAAGGCTTTGTAAATACGATTAAGCTCTTATATTAGAACCCCATGGCTTCTGTAATAACTAATGGGTTGCACTCTCTACCCTTTAATTTACAAAGAGGCACAAGACAATGGTGCCCTTTATCCCCAATGTTATTTGCATTGTCGCTCGAGCCTAAAACACATCTGATAAGACAGGAAAATATTTGTTCAATCTCAGTTAGTTCTTATTGACAACATATATCTCTTTATGTGGATATATTCACATTCATGTTCATCCATCCCTTCAAGCTATTCCAGGTGCCAATTATCTACAAATTCTGGTGAGGGTGGAACAAGATCTCCAGAGACGGTCTTTGATTATCACTACACGCTAAAATAGCAAATGTCTAAATGAATGTCTTGCCGCAGATTAATTTTCTCAGCTCCATGATTCTGTTACCTGCACCTAAAAGATTTTGGCACAAACTTAATTATATGATTCCTCAATTCATTTAATAGTAAACAACCAAGACTAAAATTTGAAACCCTGCAGCGGGTAAAACAAAATGGGGGTTTTTCACTTCCAAGCTTTGAATTGTACCATAGAGCCTTTCAACTAAGATGTATCCAGGTCTGGCTTAGCCCGGTCTCTAAGGTTCCCTGGAGGGAGATTGAGGAGAGTTTAGCTGGCAATCACCGATTACAACAAGATGTACTGTTCTCGGGGCTCAGTAACAATGAATGCATTCTTTTGGTCCAATCATGACCAACACTGTAGTCAATTTTAAGTCGATGGGAAAAAAATATTCAAAAAAGTGGAATCTCATACCCCCATTTGGTATAACCAAACCATTCTTTGAGTTGCACCATTTGTATCCAGAGACTGGATGCAAAAAAATCCATTTATACACTGAAGGATATTTCAGGACCTAAAGACATGTTAGGTTTTCAAGAATTGTGTGAACAATATGGAACAAAAACTTCTTCCTTGTGTTTATATCTGTGCCTCAGATGGGTCATGAAGGTCTATGGAGTGCCCTGGGGAGGAATGCTCCCCATACATCCAATTATTAACCAGCTTGATTCGATTTTGTCTGGACAATTTACATCATGGACATATGGGAAGGTTCTGGATGCCTCATCAAAGGGCTTAGCTATACAGTGTGGAAAGAGACTTTGAATTTGATGAGGATATCATGAATTGTGGTAGATAGATCATGGCAGAATGTTTTTACTTCAAGAAATCCAAATCACCAACTGATTCATTTTAACTTCTGTCACAAAACTTATTGGATCCCACTGAAAAGACATAAGATTGACTCTTCATTCAGCCCCTTCTGCAATAACTGTTCTGATTAACAACTTAGAACATTTTTCCACATAATGTGGGAATATGATAAGGTCAAAAAATTTGGAATGCAGTATGTACTGTCTTATCAAAAATTATTGAGTACCCTATACCGGTGAACCCTCCTGTATTACTATTGAATGACAATTCCACATTGAGCTTTGCTAAGTTGCAAAAAATTATTTGACTTGTCGGGTTGACATCTGCCAAAAAAATTGTTAGCTTAACACTGACTCCCTCCACATAATTTGGATATGTAAAAGTGGCTAATGCAACTTCAAGAGATTATTATGTTAGAAATATCCACTGCCGGGTGAATATGTTAATTTTTTTTTTACATTACAGACCTGGACTATAGCTGCTGAGAAGATCTACAAATATATTATACAGAACAATGACTTGGACTTAGAATGAAATGGGTGTTGTTGGGGGGGGGGGGGGGGTTTCTCCCAGAAATGTATGTTCCATGATCACTGTGACTTTTTCTGTTAACTCTATTAGTTTGCTCCCCATTGTAAAGAGACCGCAGTATTGAAGCGGGAGGGGGTTTGGATGATGTTTTCATTTTGACTTGTTTGCTAATAAAAAAAAGGAGAAAAAATGTTGTACAATTGTTTAATTACGTCATCCTGGTTTTGTGGACTCACTCTCGATTCATACAAACCCAACTGCTGCCATTTTGCTGCGATTGTTTTGTATGCTGTAATGGATTATAAGAGAACTAACAAACTTGTAAGGTTTTAAAACATTTTAGTCTTAATTCTTTTATTGCCTTAATTATTTTGTGATGAAATGTTGTGTAAAATGTGGCTGGAGTCATCAGTGACTCCAGCCACCTGTCCCACAGACTGCTCTCTCTGCTGCCCTCGGAAACTAATACACCCTACAGCACCCTACAGCATACTCCCACAATATGGCATACCACACACTGCAATTTAACTTTAAAAGTTCAACACTGGACTATACATACACACTGCATTTAATACAATAACCTACCCGTTACCACTGGATACCATGCACATCCATGACATTTCTGTATAATACATTTGATAAAGTATTGATTGATAGAAACATTTAAAGCATGAACTAAGAGACTTTGACTAGTTATGGTCGCTGGTTTGAGTCTCGGTACTGGAAGGAGTTGTAGGTTGGGTGAATGAACAGCGCTCTCTTCCACCTTAAATACCCATGGCTGAAGTGCCCTTGAGCAAGGCACTGAACCCCCAGTTGCTCCACGGGCGCTGGATCTATAGCTGCCGACTGCTCCGAGTGTGTGTTCATGCTGTTTTCACTTCTCACTGCAGTGTGTGTGCACTTGGATGGGTTAAATGCAGAGCACCAATTCCGTGTATGGGTTACCATACTTGGCACGACTTTCACGTTTCACTTTATTCAAAATGCACACACAATAAGCGATTAGAACATGAAAATCCAATGTGTGGGTAACATCAGCCTGACTCTTGTCTTCTAGGTGGGGGAAAGTCAATCCAAAGAGCTTGTGATTGTGATTACTATCATTGATTTATATGTGATGGTCATGCTGTGCATCTCTTTGACCATCAATCTTGATTACTTGCCCCAAATTTGACAATCTCCTTACTGAGTTGGAATTGTCATTGTTAATGTTGAAAGCTGTTCTGTGAAAGAGTTGGTTGGTTAGCTTGCTTCAGAGTGACTGGCGCACCGATTTGATTTAGGGATATCCTGTGTCTTGAGCCTTTCTCTGGAATTCAAGTCATGACAACATTCCTGTAGAAAACTAAAAAAAAAAAAATAATCTGTCACACATGAAGGTACATTTGTATGTCTTGTTTGCACATTCGCCTCTTGCACATTCCTGTGTATCTTAATATTTAAGACTACAGTATACTTTCATGCACATTATTTTCTATACTTAATTTTACAGTATACAGTTTTCTTATATTTTATTCTTATATTTTTATTGTTTACTTTTATTTCATTCTTTAATTCCTATATTTATGTATATTTTAATCTGTGTCGTATTCTTTAATAATTGCACTGTCCATGGAGTGGACCTGACTCACATTTCACTGGTGGTTATATATGCTCTAAATAATTGTGTATGTGACGAATAAAAATCTTAAATCTTGAATCTTGAATCTTTAGTCAGTCATGATGACTGTAAGTTTTCAGGAAGTCTTAAGGCTTTAACACTTTCTGTGTCTATAACCGTCAGTCATTATTCAGTCATTATGGAGCTCAGTCAACTTCCTCTTGTGCTCTGTGAGTATTTTTTTACTGTATATTGGTAATTGCTATTATATTATGTAAATGATCAAGTGTTTTAGTGATACTTATTTATGTATTTTCTTGCTGCTCTCTGAATTTAAAATCCAGCTCTAGTCCATGATATATGAGTGAAAGATGAGTTTGAGAGAGGAAGAGAAAGTTGTTGTAGATCTGTGTGTGTGTGTGTGTTCAGTCCTTCAGTTTTGTGCTGTTTAATGGTGTTGATCCAGTTCTGTTGGTTTGTTTTGCAGTTATTGTTCGTTGTCTATAGATATTTAGATACCTCTGCTATTAGTCAGATGTTTTAATGTTTATCTGCACACATATCCCCTCTTAATAGGTTTTAATCTTTGCAATTATCATATTCTAGGAAATTGTAACTGAAAATTCTCAGGTCCTTAAAACTCAAGCTCCTGAAACTCAAACTCACTCCGGGACGTCTGTTTAGTTGTGTAAAAAGGTCAGGAGTCTTTGTAAACCCGGGTTGTAAACAAAGCAGTAAAATTTGTGAAGTACTGTAAACTCTAAACAATAACAATAAAAGCACAGCAATGCCAAACAACAAAGTACAATATAATACGACAACACTGCATGTACAACAAGATATCTTTCTCGTTTAAGTATTTGATATCTTTTAAAGGAAGAATTCCATTTTCTGTGTATTTACAAACACTTTTAATATGTTTGTACAGAATTTTAGTAAATGTAACATCATTCATTATTTTATAGTCGGATCATTATAGCTCGGATTATAGCTCTTTTTTTAGCAGCATGTTTTGAATGTTATTTTTTAACCAGCTCTTACTCATACAGATGCCATTATCTCTAGACAAATTATAAGATGACATAAAATGCACAGTTGATCAGCTCCATGTCCAACCTGTAATGAGTTTTTCTCGTTGTGTTTTAGTGCTGATTTCACACATCTACTCTGGAAACACTGAAGGTGAGTGAATTTGATGCATATATTTCTCACATATGAGTTATTCTACAGTAACTAATAAACCAACTTAGAGTAAAGAAATGAGAGTTCAATTTTATTATGATTATAAATAAAAATATATTATTTATTTATTTTATTCATGTGAAAGATTGAGGTCCGACAACAAATGATACTGAAACCAAAGCACTGTAGGGAAATTCACTTTTTTTAAGAGAGGGGAATTGAATCTAAAGATTTGAATTGCTTTAATTGAACTGATTCCAAATTTAATCAATGGTTCCTCCAGTGAATGTTAAAATCAGTGTATCTTCACAATTCTGTTTATAATACTTCTTGGCCAATAAGCATACAAACATCACTGATCATTTATAAGCTATAGTAGAATGGGATCTAGGCAAAGTCTAACTTTAAAATACACCACACAAGACAATACTTCTTTATAATTTAAACAAGATTTATTTATTAAAATTTAAACTATGCTAATGAGCGCACACTTACACACACACACAGAGAGAGAGAGAGACAGAGAGAGAGAAAGAGAGAGTTACTGAAGAGAAGGATTAACGGAATTTGAATGAAGTGCCAGGAGTCTACTAACTTAGTTATTCATTAGATCGCACCAAGAAAATCACAGAAGCAGAGATCTGTCTTATCTTTACTGCTTAAGATCAATTTGCACCTATTTCAGCAAGAAATTAAGTTAGTTTGTTTGTTTTACTTGCGTTTGCGCTGGGTTCAGAAGAGTTGGAGATACACTTGTTTAGGAAAACCCTCCTGGTGATTGGTTGTTTGCCTGAAGTGAGGGGGAAAGAAATTATAAATAAAATTATTATTATCTAAATAATTATTATCTGAGAAAAAGCAGTCCCTACCCTTACTTGAATCGTTCTTCCAAACAAGAAACTCAGAATCCAGTTATACATCTTTCCATAAATTCTCAAGCTTTCCAAATTTAAAGGATCTCTTTCCACAACATATCGTAAGCTTTTTCTACATCAAAAAAAGACTCATGAGCCATGATTCTTGAATTCATATTATATCATGTTTATTTTCCAAATCAGAAATGAATTGTTTTAATTCTTGCCCATTAGCTATAAGCTTCTCGCATTCCAGTGAAATATTAAAGGTCCCATGACATGAAATTTTCACTTTCTGAGGTTTTTTAACGTTCCCCTAGCCTGTATATGGTCCCCAAGTTTCTATACATTTTAATCGGTGTAAATCGAGATTTTGCTATCTTTCTCTGCCTTCGAGAAAATGGAAGCTCAACCGGTCTGATCTTGAATCTCCTCCTTGTGACGTTATAAGGAGAAATGTTACCTCCCCTTTCTCTGCTTTGCCCGCCCAAATATTTACATAGAATTCAGTTTCAATGTCAGCACAGGCGTTACAAACAGACTTTTATGATATGGATTCGACAGCACCAACGCAAACAGTGAGTAACCGTGTTCATTAATGCCTGATCTGTGATCAGTGATTTCTTATGTGTAGCAAATTATTCAAGTTCACACAGACTTTCTTTCTAAATCGTTTAATACTGTTTATGCATCAGTGAATCGAGCCAGTGACTAAACGATCAACTTCATGTTGTTTGCGGCAGTGGCTCAGTGGTTCATGTAGGTTGTCCCTGGTTTCACCTGACCAAGTGTCGAGGTGTCCTTGAGCAAGATACCTAACCCCAGCTGCTCCCGACGAGCTGGATGGCGCCTTGAATGGCTGACACCGCAGTCGGTGTGTGAATGAATGTGTGAATGGGTGAATGTGAGGCAAATTGTAAAGTGCTTTGGATAGCCATGTGGTCTGCTGAGGGCGCTATATAAATGCAGTCCATTTACCATTTTTCTCTTAGTAGCATGAAACAAATCTGTTATTTAAATTGTGATTTAACTACAGAGAGTGATCAAAGAACGCTCCCATTATTTTTCCGGAGCTGTCACACATCGTGAGTATATCTGCACACTTGCCTAAACTGCCGTTAACAATGACTCATCACTGCAGCTTTCATGTGATGGAAAAAGATGAAAAAATAATTACTTATATAATAACACTTCCACAATTCGTTAATCTCGACAGCTGTAATGGTAAAAAAAAAATATATAATATATATATATATATATATATATATATATATATATATATATTTGAGAGTGGTTCCACATGTAAAACGCATTTCATATGCAAAGATGTCAGCCAATCACAACAGTTGTCGTTTACTCAGAGTCTCACAGCAGACACGCCCCTTCAAACAGAGCAATCAAGGATATAAAAATGCTTTTTATTTCTAAATTTTAAATGTAAAAATCATAATAACAATATAAGTACACCTAAGGAAACATTAAAAAAGCATTTAAAAAAAACAGGAAATAATCCATGTCATGGGACCTTTAAAAGCACCATTACGTACCACCACGTTCTGTATGTGAGTATGTAGTTTGCATCTTTGATTTTTCATTAATCATATCCACCAAAATACCCTAGATCTCTAGATACTTTTGGGCTGCGTTTATTATAATTCTGATTCTTTCTGTCCTGATTTCAGTTTGCGCTGAACAGTTCACTACTTCAGCTATAAAAGAAAAAAAATGCAACATTGTTTTTAATCCCAAATTTCTGTTTAGCTTTTTCTTTTGCCATTTCATTCTTTTGCGGAATGATTTCTTTACTTTTGTCTCCTGATTGCACATTCTTTCCTGCCTTTTTTAGAGCTTCAGAGTATGACAATCCTTCCTGTGTTTTAACATTTTGAACTTGATTTTTCCTCACCATGCATTTTCCATACTCGTGATCTCAGCTGCATCATGTGCACCTCTGTTTGCCTCTGCATATGTAATACTCCTGTAAAGGATGATATTAAATGAATGAGCGTTCAAGCGATGTTTCTTCACCGATGCTTTATCATGAATGAATACAAATGATGTGAATTGCACATGTGCATAGTCTCACACTTTTCAACAGTATATTCACAAATGCATAGTATCAACACAGTATTGACTTAGATGCTGTTACTGTAACCACAAATCACAATTTATGACACAAGGCCAGGTATGTAAATAGGTCCACTCGACTACATAGTCTTCTCTGGGCGTCATACATACATATCAGTGAAAAAGCATGAAATAAACTCATAACATAAGGAATAACAACATATATAATGAATAAAGTATAACATGAAATGCATATAACAGTACATGTATTTTACCAGGGGCGGGTCTACGTGGTGGCCAGGGGGGGCACCGGCCCCCCCAGAAATTCGATTGGCCACCCCAGGTGCCCCCCCTATAAGATGTCTTGTGATTGGTTCATTTTATGGCCAATCATTTTATAGACTCTACTGAAGTTCGCGATTCAAAGAAGTGCAGCTGCAGCGTCGGTCGTCAGAGAAACAATCGCTTGTCGCGGACTTGGACTTTTACTTTATCAAGTGTGGGAAGTCGAGACACCAGTGCTTAGAAGTTCTGATCATTTTACCGACTCGAACTTTTGAGTCGCGTTCAGCAAAATGAACGAATCTTTTTCCGATTCATTTCGTTCATTTTACCAAAATGTAGTTACGTGTTACTTCCCCAACACATCTAGTATTTACGCAAACGTTGATCACACTACAAACAATACAAAAATAAAATGCTATAAAGATACAGAAAAGATTAATTAATTCTTTACCTGGGTCTTCAGTCTGTGACTAACTCACCTCTTGTCTGACAAGTCTTCGGGTTCAAATCATTCCTTAATCACATGACAGCCACATACGCTATTTCTGACATTTCTGTCACTGTGTTTTTGTAACTGTTTCTTGAGGATCTGTGGTGTGTTATTATTGTATAAATAAATAAAACCTTGTTATAAATAAAATATTGAATAATTTGTCTTTTTGACTGTCTATCAGTAAATAAATACTAGGCTATATAATAATCCAAGTATTTATAGCCTAGTTAAATTTTTTATCCAATTCTGAGTTTGCTGGTATAATAATTGCTTAAATTGGTCTTATATATGTATAAGATGCTTGCTAAAAAAGGACATAATGACATAAATTAAAAGCAAATAACATTTTGAATCCTAAACAAGTAACACTACAGTTCTATAGTCTAATCTGAAGGGTGAACTCAAAAGACATCATACAACAAGGTAATTTTTGGAGATTACAATCCACTGTAAAAAAAAAAAAAAAAAACCTTCAAAGTGATGTCGCCGTCATAGAGACGACTCGTTCTTCCCTAGTCACATTAAAGATTCGAATCGTTCAAGAACGACACATCACAAAACACCGAACAAAGTGCTGGTAGGTAACCTTTATGTATGGTTTAATATGTTTGTAAGGTTTTCTCAGATCAATATTTTTACACCGTCAGGCTCTGCTCGCGTTGGTCGTGGTTGATTTCAATCGAATGTTCAGTCAAAGTTTAATAAAACACAATAAAAGTAAAATACGCTGCGGGCGCTTTCAAACAATAAACCGTCATGGTGATTTGCATATTTTGTATCAGTTTATTTTGTGACAGTGACCAAATAGCAAGATTGCACCGAATGACAATATGCACAGAATGTTCCATAATAATAATTGTATGGTGACACGTTACTTGTTAATGCATGAGAATAAGTCAGTTAACTAAGTTAGATAGTCAGTTAAATTGTCAGGCCTAACTTAGTCATTTACACGTGAAATGACATGGATGCATTCTGTGCATTTCATTCACAATTAGATTTTTTTTTTTTTTTTTTGAGATTGAGAATAACAGACACACATAAGTGTTTCTTTTGAAGGCAAGGAAGAGAGCAGTGCCAAGCCATGAAGTAAAGATATAGGGAGTTTCTTTCAAAAAAAAAAAAATATATATATATATATATTCTCAAATGTAACTTAAGAGATATATACAGGGATGACAAAAAAACTAAATTAATAAAAAAAAAAGTGGTTTATTACTGCATTTGTTTACAAGTAACTTTATTCAAGTAAAAAAAATTAAATCAATAAAATCAATAGGATTTACGTAATATACTGTAGTATTTAGCTTTTTTTTTTTTTGGTCACTGGCGGCCACCCCATTCGGAGGTAGTGCCCCAGCATGGCCCCCCCACTGAAAATGCTCTAGACACGCCCCTGTATTTTACATCCGTGTCCTAATAACCAGCGTGCGATCTAATCACGGCACATGCTAACCATGTGCTCGGATTTGATGGTTAACATTAGACCGAGATTATGAACATATCAATCATATGCATCTCGAAAAACAAACAGTATAGAGAACAGCCTTTTTTACAAAACGATTAAAGCAGTGATGGTGTGTCTTGTGTACATTTTATACCTGTAAAGGATGATATTAAATGAATGAGCGTTCAAGCGATGTTTCTTCACCGATGCTTTATCATGAATGAAGCATATCGCGAGAACTCCCGCACGCAGTGGCGCGCACCTTTTCATCCAACCAATCACACACATCCATCTCCAGCTGATAATATGCATATTAAATCGGAACGATAACTCTTATGAAAAATCCCGAAATAGTTGCAACATGTATTTTGATTAACACAGCATTTATAATATGATAGAAATTATATAAATAAAATATAAATCAAATCAAGGAAAATGGATATTGCCACATGAAATATATACAAGAATAAACTGAAAATAATTATAATTATGACAATTATTCAGGATACCACACATACAGCCGCTACATGCACAAACTTTTGGAATTTGTAACATCTTAGAAGAGAGGGGGTACATAGGGCCAAACCAGGAAGCTTACAAATCCCAAAAAGACTTTACTAGGCAGCTTATCCATCACAGCGAAACTGTCTCCCCTTTCATTATTCCTTTTGCATTTTAGTCTTTTCACATGAATCACTGTGGCTCCCGTAATACCTCTCTTAATCTTTTCAGCTGTTACATCTGTGGGGATCCCTGTTATTACTACTTTCACCCATTTTTTTTTTTTTTTTTGTTGCCTACTATCCTTACAATATATTAGCAATCTACCATCCCTCAACTTCTTAACACTTTCATTCAATCCTATCACTTCTTTAATATTTTTATTAAAATTAATGACACTGAAGGGTCCTGTTTCCAGTTTCATTACTACCTTATACTCTTCCTTCCTTTTTCTTGTCAGATGAGTCCATTTTCCCCGTCAGCTTCTGATGCATTCGTTTTTCTGACTTTCTACTATACTCCATTCATTATTTCCATTCCTGCCTTCATCTGCATCAAAAATGTCATCCTCCATTTCAGGATCACTTCAGGACTCTACACCACTTCCTACCATGCACTCTACAGTCACAGATCTGCTGTCGCCAATCCCACCTCTGCATGCGCCACAACCCTGTATTCCGCACGCTGAATTTGTTCAGACATTGGGGTTTGTCCTAGCTGATTTGGTCCCACAACGCGATCTTCCAATCGACTTGTTGCAAGGTGGAGCGTGCATACCTTAACATGATGCAGTTTAAATCTAGATTAAAGACCCATCTCTTTAACCTCTCATATCAATATCAATATCCGTTAAAGGATTTTTAGGCTGCATTAATTAGGTAAACCGGAACCGGGAACACTTCTCTTAACACCCGATGTACTTGCTACATCATTAGAAGAATGGCATCTACGCTAATATTAGTCTGTTTCGCTCTTATTTCGAGGTCACCGTAGCCACCAGATCCAGTCTTTATCCAGATAAGAAAAGCACTATTTAAATGAAAGTGACTTGACTTGACTTGACTTATCTTGCATGTATTTGTATTGGTGCAGAACGAGAGGAACAGTAGCAGCGTACTGCATAGTGCATTACACACAGACTTCTAGATTCACTTTCACCAGAAAGTCATGTATGCCTAAGGTTGAAAATAAATGATGTTTATAGTGAATGCCCTTATAAATTGTCTTTTTTTATGATATAGTTTTAATCCAAATGTGTGTGCTAAGTGAGTCAACATCAAAGAACACACAACTGAAGTGCATAAATGTGCTTGCTCTTTCTCTTTCTCGCGAGACACTGCAGGCAAAAACACTGTTTTTTCAAGCACCTGTCAATTTTGAGATTTTGGGCTTTTTGGTTTTTCATAAAGTGCTTTTTCAAACTAGTGGAAGGAAAACATCCAAAATACACTGTTAAGTGTTTCTTTTATAGCACTTTATCTGTTTGTGTCAATAGATTTCAATTACAATACATATTTTTAAAGGCCGTTTTCTCAAAATGAGTTTTTTCTTCAACACTGAGCCATAAATCTCAACTTCAGTAGCACGTACACACACCAAACTTGACATTTTTATTCCTGTCTGTATTCTGAAGATTTTTACAGAGGGATTTGTTCATATATATTTTCCTTGATTATATACAACATTTTCTTCCCCCCAAAATTGTGAAAATATATTGTTTTCTGGCTGTTCAAAGTATTTTCTGAATTATGGAGTGACAAAAAAAGATAACCAGAATTCCCTCTGTAAAAACATTTGACTCTAATATGTCAAAAAAATTAAACAAAAAATGTGAAACTGACTTCATCTAGTGTTCAGATTTTTGTACTAGAAATGTATGCAAATTAGCACATATTTCATTAAAGAATGCCTCATTTGCATATTTAAACATAACATTTTTGAAAACTTGTAATACAAAAAATGTTTGCAATAATCAATGTAATCAATCAACTGGGTAAGTAAGGTGATAACTATTAGATATTTTTTTTTCCCTATTCACCTGCAGTGTCTCGCCTTAATAACTTATATATTGTTTTACTTACTTGTTTTTGACATATCCAACCAAACTACAAACATTTCAGTGATGAACTGTATATTCTCTCGAAGCTCGTACATCGCCACCGCAGCACGCTCAATCCACTCAGTGTGCTTTATCAGCTTGCGCACATCAGCTATACAGGCGTTAATACTGAATGTCTAATAATATATTCATTGCTTAGATATCCTACGTAGACAACTTTAATCTCTAATAACTCCATTCTGTTATCTGTTGTTCTGTTGTCTTTGTTTCTTTGTCTGAATATGGCCCTTATCACATGCTATGTGGATCGGCGTTTGGGATCGGGGCATTTTAATGAGTACAAGTACAGGTGCTAAGTACAGTGCATCCCCTATTAATTATTAATGATTCCTGCAGGGTTGTATCTTGTGAAAAGAGGTTAATTCCATCAACTCTTTTTAAGTGGATAACAACACGGCTGAAAGGAAACCAAATCAGGATATCAACTTCACATGATTCGTTTATGATTAGTTTTTCTGATGAGTGGGAGTATTTCAGAACAGGTTGTACATTACATTACATTTAGCAGACGCTTTTAAAGGAGAAAGGAGACTCTTTTAATTCCTTTGCGAGTAGCCAATTGTGCAGGGCATTTGTGTTTTTGTTCCTTGAGGTCCTACGGCACAGAAATTATTATACAAAATCGTCCACCACTCATGTTTCCAAATTCTATGTGACTTTTTATTGACAGATATTCCCAAACCAACTCTGACTGTGCTGCCACAGAGTTCATTGTTCACTGGAGACTCAGTTACTCTGAGATGTGAGGTGGATCATTCATGGGATGGATGGGAGTTTCTCTGGAGTAAAAACTCAAACACTGAATCTACTGAAGCTTCAACTAAAACAATCGATTCAGTCAAAGTCTCTGATGGAGGACAGTACAGGTGCAGAGCACGAAGAGGAGGATATTACACAGATTACAGTGAACCACTAACAGTGACAATATACGGCAAGTATTTTTTTTTTTCTCATAAAATGAACTGCTAACACAATGAAAATGATTCAAATACACTAAATAAATGACTAAAACAGCTATAGACAACAACACTTTAGTCCAACCTGATTTTTTGTTTACAATTAAGTAACTGTTCATACAGTAAAAGCAGCACATTATTTTCAATGTTAATTTTTGTTGTTGTACAGAAAAACCAAAAGCCAAAGTGAGCATTAAACCTGCTCAACATGTATTCAGAGGAGAGATAGTCACTCTCAGATGTGACATTGATGGTGAAGGAGTCACTAGCTGGCAGTACAGCTGGTATAAAGATGATTCAAACAGTGTTTTCAGTGGACTACAGGAACATACGTTCAGTTCTGTTACTGAGTCTGACGCAGGTAAATACTTCTGTTATGGAGCAGAGAGAGGAAGATCACGAAGATCAAACATCAGTGATACAGTTACACTGACAGTATCAGGTGAGTTTGATCATCTCTTTACATACACACACTCTTTACATGTTATTAATTAGTGATTTCTCTATTTCAGATACATTTTTAAGTGTTTCTTCACAGAAGTGGTTGATAGAAGGAGATTCAGTGACTCTGATCTGTGAGGTTAACAACTCCTCTACAGGCTGGACATTCAGCTGGTATGCGGTGTCATCAGGTAAGATATAATGTAAGATGTAATGTGTTTCATGCCTTAATATCTGAATTATCTATTGTTATTCAGTTATTTTTCATAAGGTAACTGCACATTTTTACTGTTTACAGACTACAGAAATCATTATCAACTGCTCTCAGACAGCAGCAGAGGAGCTGGAGGAAACTACACTGTCAGTTCTGCTTCTCTAAAACACACAGGAGTTTATGTGTGCAGAGCAGAGAGAGGAGAACCAGCCTATAAAACAACCTACAGCAACAAACAGCCAGTATTGGTCACTGGTGAGTTCAAACTGAATGAATGAAGCCCAAATTAAACAAGAATGTGTTATATGATACACTAACTGATTACTCTGTATCATCAGAAATCAAATTCTTGATTTCTCTGTTCCAAAATATAGCATATAGCAAATGTAGAATCATCTTTAGGCTGAGCATTACACTGAAAGTTCCACAGGTAATAAGTGATGGATCTGAGGATCTCATTTGAACTATTAAATAGCAATCTTTGTATATGCAGCTTGAAGAGAACAAACATAAATCTGTGCTTCACTTCATTTATGTTGTTTCTTCATCTCTTTCACATTACTTTGTAATTCTCATTTACTCATTTAATATATTAATAAACATTTTATTCACTTACATGTTACTTTTTTATTTTATATTTCCTGTTACTGTCTAATGATCTTTCATCTTCTGGCAAGTTCATTATTACTGTAGGCTGTTTACTCCAGCAATGCAATGTAGCAGTTCGCCACATGAATAAACACAGAATGTGTGTTGCAGGTTTTTATTTGTACTTAAAATGTGACTCATCCAATCAGAATTTAGAGTTGAAACTTCAGTTCCCTGTCAAGGGAACTTGGAACTGCGTCCTCTGAATGGACACTATGGGAACTATGTCTATGTCACTATGTCACGTCGTGACCGGTGTCTGAAACATACTTTGAAAAACGCCAACATGTTGGCCTCTGACGTCGCTACCGGTGCGACTATAAATACGCGCCCGTAGGACCCGTCACTTATCTTCTTCGTCTTCATTGACTGTTTTGTTTGAAGCGTGCATCTGAGAAACGACCAAAACGGTAAGAGCGATATATTATTGTTATCATGGCATCCACTAGCAAGGCATTTAGACAGTGTGTGCATCCGTGTCAGCGTTATTTGACACCTGATGACACACACACTCTTTGCGTCTCTTGTTTGGGTGAAGAGCACGCGCACGATGTCCTTGAGGGGGCAATCTGCGCGCATTGCGAGCGTTTTTCTGTGAAAAATCTCCGCTCTCGTTTGTCTCTCTTTTCGAGGAAAGAGGGACAGCCGTCTGGATCTTGCGGCTCAGTACCTGCCGTTGTCGAGGCATGGAGGAGAATGAGCTCGTGGGGATCACAGGTGGATCTCGCTGAGGAGTGTAGAGAGGGACTTTTTCGGTGGCAAACTAGACCATAGACCGTGATACCACCTATTCTGACACTGAAGTTAGTGCTCTGCTGGGTTCTACCCAGAAAGCGCAGGAGATGTCTGAGAGTGGCGAAGAGGCTGAGGCTGAGCCTTCTCAATCCTCCTGCCCTGCGTATGAGGAGCTGTTAGAGGTTATGGATCGCGCCACGGCAAAATTAGACTTGCCATGGAAGCGTGCCATAAAGGTAACGTCACGAGGTCGCCTCGATGACCGTTATTTGTCTGACCATAGCCCTCCAGCCCAGGTGAGCCTTCCATTCTTGCCTGACTTGCATGCAGAAGTCGAAAAGGAATGGAAGAGGCTGTTTTCCTCTCGCATCCAGCGGTTTCAGCATATGAGTTATGTTAATATCGAGGGCATGGATGAAAGAGGATGCCCCCTGTAGAAGAGACGCTGGTTAGCTATCTCTCTGTGGGGGAAACATCCTCTCTTAAATCTCCCTCTTTGCCATCTAAGCCCCTCCAGGATACATCCCACTTAAATGGCAAATCATACGCGGCAGCAGGTCAGGTCGCCTTCTGAGCTTTTCGGTACCTCTGTCGAGATGGTGGTCGAAAAGTTCAGGGAGACAAGGGAACGCTCAGCTGCCTTTAAATCCTTCATTCCAAGAAAGGTCCAGGTCCGAGCCCGAACAACCAAGGGGTCCTGGCTCATCTCGATCTGAGGATAGTAGACGGGCGCAGAAGTCTAGTGTCGCGACTCGCGCTCCTCCCCCGCCTAAGGGCAGGGGCAAGAGGAACCGCGGATCACGGAGAGGTAAGCAGGGTCTGAGGGATATGATTCAGACGAGGCAGCGTCCTTGCCCGGATCAGAGCGATACCTAGTAGCTCCGGATGTTTTTTACCTCTGTTTTAACTTCTGTTTTTATCCTCCCCTGCCTAATTCCCCTGTAGCCACCAGCTCTCCACCTGATCGAGGTTAGGTGGAAAGTTTCTCACATAACAGTCTCTTTCCCTGGACCTATGATGTTTTGGTTGGTTCTATGTTCATAGTAACCGCCTTACTGACGGTCCGGACCAGAAGGGGGCGCCCCAAATGCGGGACTCCAGTACAGGAGGGTGGGTGAGTATGTAACCCTTGCTTTACCTGCTTATGGGTGTTATTTTGCTGGTGGTTATATGTCTACTAACAAACTCTGTGAGTTTCCATTACAGAGTTTGGCTGATCATCAGAATTGGCACAGCACTACAGGGAATTTCATGGATGTCCGGCCAGGTCACCCTGAGGGGCCGCCTGGCCGCTTGGCGAATCCGGGGGGTAGTTACGGAGTCCTTCTGTATGTACTGCCTCAGGTGATGCTCCCCTCATTTGAGGGTTGGAGCTTGCCTCTCCCGTGCGATCCAGCACCTCTGCGATGCTTAGGAACCTTTCTGTACACACGCTAAGCCTGTGTACTTTCTCAAAACCACATGGTGGTCAGGGTGCACGTGAACACTTTGCGCACTGTCTCAAATCCACGTAAGTGGTAAGTGTGCACGCAAGACTCTGCACACTTTCTAAAATCCTGTACGGTAGGGGTTACGCACTCCGCTTCGTTCCCTTTCTGAAAATGATTAGCCCTGGGGTCCAGTGTGGTTCATTCAACCAGTGTGTATTTGTTATACACCTCAAGCATCGCTTCCCTCAACATGAGGGGATGTGTGGACTCCCACATATTGTGGTTATCAGGTAGTAGGCTTCATCAGGCCACTCTGATGGTGAGCTCCCACATACTGTTGTTGTCAGGTAGTAGGCCTCACCAGGCCTCCCTGGAGATTTAGCTCCCAAATACTGTGCGTTTCCACTAAATAGCATATAGTGGTTTTCAGATAGTAGGCTTCACCAGGTCTCTCTGAAGGCGAGCTCCCACATACTGTGGTTGTCAGGTAGTAGGCCTCACCAGGCCTCCCTGGAGATTTAGCTCCCACATACTGTGCGTTTCCACAAAAAAACGAGCTCTCACGGTTTGTGGTTGTCAGGTAGTAGTACTCACCAGGCCTCCCTGGAGTCGAGTTCCATATTACTTTCAGTTTCCACTGAGGTGGTTATCTGGTAACAGGTAGTAGGCCTCTCTAGGCCTCTCTGTAGGTGAACTCCCACATATTGTGGTTATCAGATAGTAGGCTTCACAGGTCTCTCTGAAGGTAAGCTCCCACATACTGTGGTTGTCAGGTAACCTTTCAGTACACACGCTAAGCCTGTGTACTTTCTCAAAACCACATGGTGGTCAGAGTGCACGTTAACGCTTTGCGCACTGTCTGAATTCCACGTAAGTGGTAAGTGTGCACGCAAGATTCAGCGGACTTTCTGAAATCCTGTACGGTGAAGGTTACGCGCTCCGCTTCGTTCCATTTCTTAAGATGATTAGCCCCGGGGTTCCTTGGGCTTCATTCAACCAGTGTGTATTTGTTATACACCTCAAGCACAGCCCCTCAACATGGGGGGCTGTGTGGGCAATTCTTGTGGTAGTTAGCAGCGCTCCCCTTTTCTGAAAGGGTCGCCTATGAGCATGCTGCTCGGAGCTTGGACTCCTCCTCTCAGCGGGAGACTGAATTCTCGTTTTTTTCATCAGAGCGCTCCAGTACTACATACTGTTTTGAGACACACTGTGAGAGCAGACATCCTGCTGAGGCAGGGGCTGAGGCTCAGGAATGGCGCCTTCGCACCAAGGTGTTGAAGCAGAGTTGGAAAGGTTGGCCAGATTTGGGTGGATCGGTTTTGCGGCTCGAGAGAGCATTGCACTATCCCCTCTGGCTTCCTCTGACTCATCCAGCTCCATTGGGGCTGGACGCCATAGTACAGGCATGGCCGAGGCTTCATCTGTACGTTCCATTCTCCAATTGCTCTGCTCCCGGGCCATTCCATTTACGAGCTGCTCTATCAGAGTGACACGCGAGCTCCTCCTTTGTGACAGGCAAGACTTGGTAATAGACAGTGCTAGGTTCTTAGCCGTATCCCTTTAAAGGAATCTTTCGTGATTCCAAGCCTTCAGCTCTACCCCGGGCCGAGGCCCCACAGGTAAGTTGGGTATGTAGCTTAGGCCTTTGGCCATAAGGGATAATGTCATGGACAGCCGTCGAACCGTCCCAGGGGTAACTCCCGGTGAAATGGTAGAGTTGGTACTTAGTGTTTGCCATGATTCTGGCCTGCACACCCCTCAGCATGGCGGCGTGGGTATACTGTTCCCCACAGTTTCCCTTCAGAGGACGCAGTTCGAAGTTCCCTTGACAGGGAACGTCTCAGATTACAAATGGATCCATGGTTCCCTGAGAGGGAATGAGACACTGGGTCCTCTAGCTCCCTGCCATTCTTCGGACGCAAGCTTCACAAAGAAGATAAGTGACGGGTTCTACGGGCGCGTATTTATAGTCGTGCCGGTAGTGACGTCAGAGGCTGTTGCCGGCCAACACGTTGGCATTTTTCAAAGTATGCTTCAGACACGGGTCACGATGAGGTGTTCCCCATAGTTTCCCTTCAGAGGACACAGTGTTTCGTTCCCTCTCAGGGAACCATGGTTACATTTGTAAGCTGAGACGTTTTGTAATAAGCAATGAGATGCAAGAAAGCTATAATATATTGTTATTTACAAATATGTTACAGATGTATTCTTTCATAATTCACAGCTACATTTGAATGGCTGTCGATACAGAAAAAAAGAAAAACATTTTGCGACCAGACAGTGTAGTTAAGGCATCTGCCAGCAGGGACTGATGAGGTATTTATTTAACTCTGAGAGTGAGAGAGAGAGTGGAAAATGTTTATGAAAAACTAAAATATCATTATTTGTGGAACAAAATTACTAATTAATAATAATAATTGCGCCAGAATGCCCACCTCACACCAGCTTACTGAGTGATGAAGCCAATCAGCAGATATGGGGATTGTTAGGAGGCCATGATGGTCGGAGGCCGATGGGCAAATTTAGCTAGGAAGCCGAGTCACACCTCTACTCATTTCAAAAGACATCCTGGGATTTTTAATGACCATGGATAGTCAGGACCTCGATTTAACGTCTCATCTGAAGGATGGTGCTTGTTGACAGTAAAGTGTCCCCATCACTACACTGGGACGCTAGCACCCACACAGACCACAGAGTGAGCACCCCCTGTTGGCCTCACTATCACCTCTTACTGACCAAGCTCAACCGTGCTTAGCTTCAGTGGGGAACCGTTCTTGGGCTCCAGGGTGATATGGCTGCCAGCTACACAGGATAAGGATATGAGGGACAATAAATAAACATGCCTGATAAAAACGATATGTGCTCTGACCACTTTAATATACATTTATTTTGAAAAATTTCTTAAATTGTAGCTGTAATTGTCTTCTCAGGTGTTTCTCCTCGAGTCTCACTGATCATCAGTCCCAGCAGAACTCAACACTTCACATTTGTCTCTTTCTCTCTGAGCTGTGAGGACCAGAGTAACTCTGATAGATGGAGAGTGAGAAGATACACAGAGAGTTGGGGGCTGCAAGATTGTTCGTCATCAGTGTGGGGATCACAAACAGGATCTACATGTACAATCAGCTCCACCATCACATCAGACACTGGAGTGTACTGGTGTCAGTCGGACTTTGGAGAGAACTACCATCCTGTTAATATCACTGTACACTGTGGGTCTGTTTATGTATTTATTAATTTCACTGGCAATTCACAATCAATGCATAAAGCAGGTTGATTAAACACATGCAGGAAGCACCAGTGGGCAAAAAACACACAAAAAATTTGTTTTATTAGAAAATATACTTTTTAAATTATAATTTTTATGTTACCACACTCAGGTAACTTATGTTTTACACTCAGCTCATATTTCCTCTGTTTCTGTAGCTGGTGTGATTCTGGAGAGTCCTGTTCATCCTTTGACTGAAGGAGATACTCTGACTCTACACTGTTTATATCAACATTCAACTCCACCAAACCTCAGAGCTGATTTCTATAAAGATGGATCACTCATCCAGAATCAAACTACAGAGATGATCATCTCTACTGTCTCAAAGTCACATGAGGGTTTCTACTACTGCAAACACTCAGAGAGAGGAGAGTCCCCCAAGAGCTGGATCTCAGTCAGAGGTGAGATTGAGAACTAAAACACTATTAAAATGTGCCTGTTTCATTTACAGCACTAATCTGAATGTGAAATATATTTGTCTCAGCTTCTTCCAGAGCATCCAGATCTGAAGGGTTCAGTCTCGTCATAATCGGAGTGACTGCAGGACTAACTGTCTCAATTGTGATCATTGTCTTCTTGGTCCTTCTGTGGTGCTATAGAAACAAAGGTTCTTCATCTGTCATATTAAAATTCATAACATTTTGGTAGACACTAACTCTGATCCTAAATCTTGTTGAGCTGCTTTCCTGCAACAGTCTTATCTGGTTTTGGTTTTAGCTGGTCTCCCAACATGGTAAAGCTGTTGGCTAGTTTTAGAAGCTTTCTGCGCAGTTTTCTTCTGGACAGACTGAAAAGGCTGGAGATTAGGCCAAAAAGTCTTCTTGTCCTTTATATTCATATGATACACATAGTTACTGCATATGTGTAGTGCTCCTAATAAGTCACTTCTTTTGTTCTGTTTGAGTTACAGTAAAATGCAGCCTATGAAGACAGCAGACACTGAAGCAGCTTACTGTTTCTGAACATATCTTTGATTACATACTCCGATCGGTCTATGCGGCGCCACTTCAAAGCCAATGCGACTATGACCAATGGTTCAGCGCGCCAGATGGTTCACCAAATGCGTTTAAAACATGGATTAAGAAATGAAGACGCTGTGGATTGTTCGGAGATGAACAGTTCTGCCCTGTCTTTATCTTCTGGCTGGCAAAATTAAGCAAAACAGACAACATTGTGTCTAAAATAACAAAATATTAACTTCTTAATTAACTTTTTTATAAGATGAGTATCACATTTGCACTCTTGTGATACTGCACTTAGCCTACTTCTCATGAGATATTTCTTAACTAGGCCTATGTGTTGTAAATATGAGACAATCTCAAACAGGCTTTTTGCCCCAAATCTTGAATTTTAGGGACATTTTCTAAACTCCATTAAGCAGTAAGTTGTTGCTCTGCCTCATATTAGTCATCAATCGAATGTATGAAATTGCAGATGATCCACATAGGTCTGGGGCAATGTGCATTAATCTAATTAACGCGTTAAATTACCAGCCCTAATATACAATTATATATATATATATATATATATATATATATATATATATATATATATATATATATATATATATATATATATATATATATATATATATATATATATATATATATCATTTTACTGTTATTTTACTTAAACATTCTTCTGTTTATTTCTTCATCTAAATAATAACGAACATTCCGAATAGGCATATTCCTAATCAGACAAAAAAGAAAATGTATGTGGGAAAGCAGAAAAAAATCATGCATATGTGACATACTGAACACTTAAACACGTACAAGAAGTTTCATAAAAAAATAACTACTGTAGTAGAGCGAAAACCTTTTCATATAATTGCCTTCCTGCAACAGCCAATCAGCTTATTAGTACTGTTTAGCCAATCACGTATTGTCGGGGAGTGGGAAGATGAGTTTACGTCTGCTAACTTTTAACACGCATGACACAAGACGAGTTTGTCGAAAAAGACATCTTTAATAAAAAAAAAACAAAAAAACAAAAAAAAAAAAACAAACAAGAACATACCCTGAAACATCAACATCAACCCTAGCTAATCGTCGAAATAAGTAACATACTAGCTGATTTATCCACACTTGATGAACCACCTGTTCTTTCCCATTCACGGAGTAATATTGCATTCACGCCAGTTTTCGCGCAAAATAAACGGCAAGTCTAGTCATTTTGCTCCTAAGTGGTACATAAAGTTCCCATTTCTAGAATACAGAGACAGTGTCCAGAAAGGACTTTGGTAACGTAAACAGGGCCGTAGATTACATTTTCAGTCAAATGTGTTCCCATAGAGGTTTTCAAGAGCTGGTATGAATAAATATAGATTTAAACTCAAAGAGACAGGATAGTCGGCGCATGACCTGATATTTTATTCGGACCCAGAAGGCGATATGAACATCACGGAGAGCTAAACTCTCCTGCAGTGTGTGTTTCATTCATACTTGAAGCCGGAGCGCGCTCTCGCGCTGAAAGTCATAACAGGAAACTCCTAATATGGACAACAGCGTCCAGCTAGCGCTGTTTGAAAACAGTTGTTTTCACAGAAAAACACACTTTTGGATTTTCTACTCATCTCCAGCAGGTGATAAAGTATATGAAAAATGCAGTGCTAATTGACATAGCATTTATTACAGTATAGATACTATTATAACTTATGTGAAAAAAGTGTTTGTAGTATATACAAAATCATTATTATTTGTTATTGTCCAGTTATAGATTTCTAAGCCAATTATTAATGCGCATATCCACTACCTGTCAAGTCTCTTCTATTCAACAAGCCTGTATTTATTTGATCAAAAGTACAGCAGTAAAGTTGTGAAATAGTTTTAATAGATTATTTAAAATAACTGTTTTCTATTTGAATATTTTTTTTGCATCATTACTCCAGTAACACGATCATTCAGAAATAATTCTGATATTCTGATTTGCTAATCAAAAAAATAAAATAATAATAATAATAATGATAATGTTGAAAACAGCTAAGTAGATTTTTTGATGAATAGAAAGTTCAGAAGAACAGCATTTATCTGAAATATAATAATTTTGTAAAATGATGTCTTTATCATCACTTTTGATCAATTTAAAGAATCCTTCCTAAATAAAAGTATTCATTTCTAAAATTTATTTTCCAAAAAAAAAGCTGACTGTATGCTGACTCTAAGATTTTGAATGATGATGATGTTGCAGAGTCATTTTATTTCACATAAATGCTGATCTTTGGATCCTTCTATTCATCAAAGAACACTAAAACAAAATGTACTCAACTCTTTTAAATATTGGTAATCAGCATATTAGAATGATTTGATTTCTGAAGGATGTGACACTGAAAACTGGAGTAATGATGCTGAAAATTCACCTTTGATCACAGGAAAAATTAAATTTTAAAATATATTTGAATAGAAAAGTTATTTTAAATAGTAAAAATATTTCACATTACTATCTTTTTTTCAGATGAGGCTTCTATAAAAACATAAAAAATTGTTTGTAATTTCTGTCCCCCTCACTTTTGAAAAAATGGTTACGTCCCTGAATGTAAGCAACAACTGATCGCTCTCAAAGTATAATGCTGTCAGAAATTTGCCCGTGGCACAGTAAGTTAGTGAAAGTGAAAAAGTGAAAGTGACGTGACATTCAGCCAAGTATGGTGACCCATACTCAGAATTTGTGCTCTGCATTTAACCCATCCAAAGTGCACACACACAGAGCAGTGAACACACACACACACTGTGAGCACACACCCAGAGCAGTGGGCAGCCATTTATGCTGCAGCGCCCAGGGAGCAGTTGGGGGTTCGATGCCTTGCTCAAGGGCACCTAAGTTGTGGTATTGAAGGTGGAGAGAGAACTGTACATGCACTCCCCCCACCCACAATTCCTGCCAGCCCAGGACTCGAACTCACAACCTTTCGATTGGGAGTCCGGGTCTCTAACCATTAGGTCACGACTTCCCGCTTCCCATGAACCAGGTTATTCTAGTTTAAAATGAACACAATTACTGAACACTGATGTCTTGCTACAGTGGTCATATAGCATTACAATATCTATATTTGTCTTCCTTGCAATAGGCATTGTAGCTGCTTATAAATGTATTTTGATGATATTCATGAATTTCAATCACATTTAACTCATCTGAACTGTATAGTGATTTTATCCCATATTGTAAAATTTGTGTAATTTGTAGTCATTGTAGTAGTCATTGAGGTCCACCCTATTCCACCAAGGTCCACTCAGTTTAAAATTTCTGACCTCGCCACTGTTCCTAATTATGTATCATAATAATTTGAAAATGCATCCTTTCATTCCACACAAATAATTGCTAGGGTGCAGCATGAGCATGAAAACTTGGCCTAAGATACGACGCGACGTCAATCGTATTCAGGCTTATTTTTATCGCTAAAAAAAATTAATAAATATGAAAATAAATAATAATAGTCTACTAATTTATTGTAGGAATTATTTAAACCTGGTTATTGTGCATTACGTCATCGTGCATTCGTGAACGGCATCCTGTGAGAGATGCAGTAATCACAGCTGCCTGTCATGACAGCAGGGCGGAGATTAACAGGCTTTTTAAAACTATTCTTCGATTGGCTTGAGCTTTGGCCAACACTGAGTGAGATGATCGAAACCTCCATCAAGCCCCATCATGTCTGACTGATCTTTATCACAACTGCTATCTGCAGAAATGTGCTGATCTAAACTCCTGTTGCTCTTGAACTCCAGGAGGTAAGCTTCGTTTGAGTTATGTGGCGATTTATTTGTTTAACAGTAGCTAACTCTATTATTGCAGTCATTAGAAACGAGCAGTTACTTCTGTGCAAATGTCAGTTTTAGGCATTTTTTATTGAGTAGATATTTTAACTTGTTTGACAGTTGTCAACTTTAATTTCATGCTATCAGTTTAACTGTGGTGAATTATGCTTACCCTTGTTTATTTTAATGATAGATTCATTATCTTTCAATGTGCATCATTTTGTCAATAATATAGCCTAGTATTTTGTGAAACGCTTTTTCGAGATTCATAATTATATATTTAAAATTATGTTTATTTATGTTTAAATTACAATATTAGAATGTTTTAAAAGGTCCATATTTGCTTGGAAACAGAAAAATCATATTATAGCAGACAACACTGTATTGATCTCCTCAGAACAAAAGACAAATCAAGTGTATTTATTCATGTAATCTGTTTCCATCCACCTATACAAACCTTGTTTTGTAATTCCACCTGAATAAAATAAATAAGCAAAAACTTATCTTAACAAGTTTCAAAATAATGAAAATGACATTCACAGAAAATATAAATATATCTGGGTTGACGCCCCTTTATGATGTGTAGTTTTATGATAAATTATCAGCTTTCTCTATATGTCTCAATGACATCATACAATTTATAGTCTTGAAGCAGTTATTAAATAATTATTTTAAATATATATTCATTAATTTGTTTTCCTTTCTACTCACATACTGAATTTTGTATTATGTTTTGTTGAGCTTATGTTTTGCACTTCAGTTTTAACCTTTTCATTTAATGTTTACTTTTATGGTGTAAAAGTCTTTTTTTGTCCTATGGTGTGACTCTTTTAATTTAGTTGATTTCAAAACTTGTTTCTGTTCGTGTGTTGGATCTATTTAGATAATATAAATTACATTGATGGAATTGAAGGCCAAATGTGGCTCCCTTGCTGTATAAATTCTTGAAACAGAATTTTTTCCCCCATAATTTTAATATAATTACTGTGGATGCTGTTTTAATGACCTCATGTTTATTAACAAACTATACCTGTAAATGGAACATTCATACTTTTAAAAGTGTATTTGTCCATGTTCATATGTCAACTATATATTCATCTAATAGTTGACATATTATATATTATATATTTGGTATTATATATGTGGTGTATAATTCTCTAACTTTATATGCAGCTCTAATCTGAACATCTGTGTTTCTGTTTCTGGACAGCTCTGCAAGGTCAAAGGAGAAATTACCTTACATGCATGGAAATATTTTTCTTGATCTTGACAGTTAATCTTTAAAGCCCTGTAATGTCACCGTTCATAAATAATAATTTTCTTTGTGCAAACTGAATAGATTGGCATCTCATTCCTCAGACTCATTTCTTCAGATCTCATACTTTGTCTATATGTTATTTCTATAGCCCTGCTTTGCCAATGAGGTCCGCTTAGTCTACAGAAGAGGAGACATCCTCAAAGCCTCAGCGAAAACATCGTTTTTTTTAAATGGTCATCCCAATGCTTGCTTGATTCCAAGGTATTACAGATTTTCATTTGTGTGGTGGCACATGTGAGAGGTCGAAAGTGTTTCTCCAACGAGTCTACCAAAAACTCAGACTGTTTTCCAAAGCAGACGAGTCTCAACCACCTCCTACGGCGGTGATGGGAAGTGTGAGAACACACCGGTACAGCATAGTTTCCTCTGAGGAAGGCGGGATGAAGCTGTCCCCTATTGCCATGCACAATGGCTACGGCAATGGAAATGTGGGCGGCAAAGTGCACATGCAGCAGCAAGAACAAACCCGCTTCGTCAACAAGGACGGACACTGCAATGTGCAGTTCATCAATATGAGTGAAAAAGGTCAGCGCTACCTGGCCGATATCTTCACGACGTGCGTTGACATCCGTTGGCGTTGGATGATGGTCCTCTTTTGCCTCTCCTTCCTATTGTCCTGGCTTCTTTTCGGAGTAATATTCTGGCTCATTGCACTTTTTTCTGGGGATTCTGAGAATCAAGAGCAGACATGCATTTCGAATGTTGACAGCTTCACAGCAGCATTTCTGTTTTCCGTGGAGACACAAACAACTATTGGTTATGGCTACCGATATGTAACAGAGGACTGCCCCATTGCTGTCTTCATGGTGGTTTTCCAGAGCATCTTGGGATGCATCATTGATGCCTTCATCATTGGTGCAGTCATGGCTAAAATGGCCAAGCCTAAGAAAAGAAATGAAACCCTTGTGTTCAGTCATTATGCCACAATAGCTATGAGAGATGGTAAACTGTGTCTAATGTGGAGGGTCGGGAATCTCCGGAAAAGCCACTTGGTGGAAGCTCACGTTCGTGCCCAGCTGCTCAAATCCCGCACCACCGCTGAAGGCGAGTTCATCCCGCTGGATCAGATAGACATTGATGTCGGATTCGACACTGGTATTGACCGTATATTTTTAGTGTCCCCTATCACCATTGTGCATGAGATTGATGAGGACAGTCCTTTCTATGATATGAGCAAACAGGAACTGGAAAGTTCGGGGCTGGAGATAGTGGTGATTTTGGAGGGCATGGTGGAAGCTACATCTATGACCACTCAGTGTCGGAGCTCTTACGTGACGAGCGAAATCCTGTGGGGTCATCGCTTTGAGCCGGTCCTTTTTGAGGAGAAAAACCATTACAAGGTGGACTACTCACGCTTCGAGAACACCTATGAGGTTCTCAGCACACCTCAATGCAGCGCTCGAGATTTGGCCAAAAAAAAGTATGTAAGGTCTAGCTCCAACTCTTTTTGTTACGAGAATGAAGTAGCATTCATGGATAAAGAGGAATCGGAGGATGACGATGATGATGATGATGATGATGATGATGATGATAAAGACCAGAAGAACATCAGAAGGGACAGTATGTTCTTGGAAGGATCTAATATTGATGATGTCAAAAGCACCGTTTCCAGTCAGGATTCTTTACCACTACAACTCAAACCTTCAAGACAACAGCCTGAGTTATGACCGATTGAAGAAAGACTTTGTTTTATTGACTATTTGGTGTGTAGCATAAAAGGGTGTTTTGCTGCTATTTTAAAAGCAAAATCTTACCAGGAATCTCAAAAGTCAGGGTTGCAGATGTTGTAATTCACTTAGCCTTGTTATCTAAGAAGACAGATCAACAAGCATTAACTTTCAAATCAACCCTGACAGTCTATATGCATTTAATTTGTAATATAGACGAGCAGCACATATTGAAGATAATGTAAGCAAAGAACTGAAATAAAAAACATTACATAAAGTTTTCATCTGGTTTTTGTAGATTTTGGGGAGACAGACTGGTCAAATAAAAAAAAATGGCAGTGCATTAGGTCACAGATTTTTTTTTTTTTTTCATCCAGTCAGAGAGTACAACATGTTTGATATTTTGACCTAGAAAACGTATTGTTTTATTTGTTACACAGTGCCACCAGTCTATTTAACTTAGTTTCCTGGCCACCATCTTGGATGCATTTTTTTATTTCACTGAGCTTGTCACAATGCATTCTGGGATTGCTTTCTTCATTATGTTTGACTTCAAAAGCAGAGGCGGATGATGGCTGTAGTGAAAATGAGAACCAAATGTTTCCATAATTCATTTGGTTGTGACTGAAAACAGGCAGGATATGCTTATATGGATCACAGATGATTTGACAACCTGTTAATGAGCTGGTCTCTTAACAATGTTGTATTTCTCCTCTCTTTCTGCAAATGAACAAAAGAAAAGTATGTTGATATGCATACAGTGCATAATTGATTGTGTTGGTTGTAATGTGCTATAATATCAGTATTGAAGATTAGCCATACATTTTTAATGAGAGTAATGCTAATCTTGGGCAATTATTGTTTTCATGTAGTGAATGTGCAATAGTTTTTAGTGACTAAAGACATTAAAGTCAATGTTTATGAAAGAAGACATGAATGTTACTTATCTGCTGCTGAAAGATAAATATGTTGATAAGAGGTATACTATTTTGTTTTATATGACAATGTGTGACAACCAAAGCAATAATGACTTGCATTGCTGGCAGGTTTTAAAAAACATAAAAAGTAGGGAACCAATACCTAATCAAAGGATCTGATATATAAAACTGTGACACTAGCTATCACAATAAAACTTAACAGTGTTTGAAAATATCATATGCAAAGTGCTTTAAAAATGATTTATATCTCACCTTTGTATTAATTTCTGTGTGGACACAGTTCATTTTAAAATACTTGTTTGACACCATATCATATTTTCTAATTGCATTTAGGTCTGCAACATATTTGCATATTTCATTTAGATAATTGTATTTGAATCACAATCATAAATTATGTAATCCTGACAGATAACATTCCAAAGTGATACATCATGCATCTATTTGACATATTCAACATGTGCTGTACATTTAAAGAAAAAATTCATTAGACTGTAAATAGTTGTCACCGAGATCATCCAGAAAAAAAAAGTCTGTCTGGCTGGACTAATTTAAATCCATGACTCTAGTTTGTGTAAACAGAGCATCGACTGGACACAAGAGATCCAATGAGAGGATTCGGTTTTGTTCTGCTGAAAGTCTGATTTCACCCTGAGGGAATTTTCCACATTATCCAATGACATGTCCTCTTTACTAGGAAGATTAATTACTTAATCTGCCATCAGATGCTTCATGAACAACCAAAAAATAAACAGATAATTAAAAATGAAATATGATAGATAGATAGATAGATAGATAGATAGATAGATAGATAGATAGATAGATAGATAGATAGATAGATAGATAGATAGATAGATAGATAGATAGATAGATAATCTGAGGTACTTAAGGAAATATGAAACAGCTGTTGCAGTGAAAGTTATTAACGGAGCAGTATCAGTTCAGGTGTGGTCAGTTTAATCTCTAATGTCTGTGAGATTAGGATTATCCCTCTATCATGTTCTGCAAGGGAATCTATGACGCATAGTTTCACAGGGCAGTAAAGCAGAGTCAATGGGTTTTAAGAATTTGCATCAATATGTTTCTCATTCTTACCGTATATTTGAATCAGTCAGGTATCTGATTTTTGTTTGCACTGAGTTTGACCCTAAAACCATGTAGGTTAGCCCATGTGAGGCCCACAGCAGCTTTGTCCTTTGGGCACTATGTAGGTTTTCAGTGGGCAACCAACCCCACTGCAGTTTCTAAAGTATTATTTTTTTCATCTTTTTTCATCTACATGCAAATGTTGCATTAAAATTATATTTTTGTGACAATGACAGTTAAATGTAAACAATAAATTGTCCATAACAAAACTGTAATATATTCTACAGCTCATCAAATACTTAACTAAAACGGCACAATTTCAACAAGAGAACCACTTGGTTTGTAGCTGTTTTCAGACAAAGTCAGACAGATTATATATTTGAACATATTACAGTAGTTCAAACCCCAATTAGACCTCACTGAAACACCCAATAAAGCACACACACACACACACACACAAACACACACACACACACACACACACACACACACACACACACACACACACACACACACACACACACACACACACACACACACATATATATATATATATATATATATATATACATATATACATTTGTTGTAATACAATGTATTCATATTATTATTAAATAAAATGTACAGATCATTGACTGATTTATTAATTCATTCATTGCTGGTATTTTTTGTGGTGTAATCATTTCTTAAATATTTCTGCAAGGGAGAAAAATAAAAACTTATATTGATATTATAATACATTAAAGGTGCATCAGCTCTTCAGCACCTGATTAATTCTAGCCAATGAGACTGCAAGAACTCTGCATCATTAATGAACTGTCAATTCTGACTTCAACGGGTATAGCCCAACTTTCTATTAAAATGTGTGTAAAATTAGTCAAAATCGTTGTGTTTTAATTAATAGAAATTAAATGACACCCATTTAAAGGTTAGTTTGATTGAGGAGCCTATTACTTGTCGCTGGTTTAAACGACAAACAGTTTTAACAGCCGACTAGTCTCTTATTCACAATGCTTTATTTTTTAAAGACAAATGCGGAAAATTCGTTTATTAAAGGAACACTCCACACAATTATTTTATGCAGTCCCTGAAAATAGTTCCCAGTAACCCTGCTATTGCTGCAACTACACAAACTAGCTGGGGACTATTTTCAGGCACTGCGTGATATCACTGCACCTGCTGCGACCATGATACGGCAACACAGTTCCTTGATTATTACGCCGGAATAGTTCCTAATCATATCGGCTAGACTAACTTTAAATTTTTTGCTGGTCTTACTACACAATATAATTACAGAAGAGTCAAATTTTAATAGGAATAATATCTAAACTCTTTTTTTTTTAACGCGATGCTACTGGTCTAATATAGGATTTAATAATGTATGCTAAGCTATGCTGAAAGTGCTATCCCCAGACCCGAAGATCAACTGAATTCATTCAAAAGCAGTAAAACTAAATTTATTAACTGTTGAAGTTGGAGAATGAGCCTATTTCCAAAAAAGTGGAGTGGTCCTTTAAGATTAAAATATGTCAAACCATGAGATGAATAGGAAGGTTTCTGTATTATTGTCTCTGTTAGTATCTCCACATGCAGTATGATTGACTGAGCAGTATTGACGCATTACACATTCTCTCCAACACTGATTACATAAAGCTGTTTCCATTAATGACCTCTATAGCCACATTGAATCAAGTGTTGACTTTCACAATGCACACTGACTTAGACTCTATATATGAGGTGGTACTTTCCCCAGAGGAAAATATATAAAACTGCTAAGGGTTTATTGAAAATGTAAATTCATTGCCTGCCAGCAGGAGGCACTTTTGGATCATCAGAATTTGTGGTTTCCCCATTAAGGGCTGTACACATAGCAGAGCTTGTCCTCACTAAATGAAAATGACATCAAACCTTTTCTGAAGATAGTCAGTTCTTTTCAGAGATACATTCATATAAAAGACCAGGGGCGCGTGTTGACTTTGAAATGTGCAGAGCTCATGCTTATGCAACAAAGTCAAAGCCTTTTGAAAAATCTATTTGTGGCGGGCTTCCACAAATGAATCAATGTATGGGAAACACTGCAATGCTAAAACTATAACCAAAGTATGCAGCATGCACATTTTGTGTATGGAAAGAATACCCGGTTTACCTAATACATTTGCCAAATTTTGTATTATTCGGCAGAGCGCTCTGTGTATAATGTATCCCACAATGCAATGCACTTGACTCAACTTTTTTTTTTTTTTTAACATCTCTTTCTTGACTTTCTAATTAACTTTATAATTGATCAGATTAAAAGTTATTACATTATTACACTAATTTGGATAAACAAATGTTTTAAAATGTTTATCCCTGCATTTTACACTGTGCTGTTTGAAATTTTTTAATATAACCTCTAGTCTGTAGTATACAGTGTATGTACGCTGCAGTAAGCTAGTATTCTGTTCCAAACATACTGTACCCTGAGCATCATCTTTATTTTCCCAACATGCACCTGCCCAGCATCCATAATCACTCCAGCAGCTGCTTCTAAACGCTGTGTTTGCACTGCTGTGCTCCAGCTGGCTTTCTAATAGTTATCTTCTGATAGCTTTACTCAAGCCAAATGGCATCATGAAACCTGTCAACACGAGAGTCAGCGTCTGCACACCAGCAGCCAACCTATAAACCACTTTCTCTGTTCTAATAGCTCAATGGCTCAACAGCATGGGCCACGTTTTGGCCACCAGAGGGCAATAAGAGAACAGATGTAGTTTCAATTTTCCACTCACAATGGTTTCAGTTTCATGTGATTCAAAGAATAGAAAGGAATAAACCTAAAAAATCTTATGTATTTAAGTGATACTGGGGGAGATTTCTGGCTCAGACACAAATAGGTAATAAAACATACACTAAATATATATGAAAGTGAAAGTGAAAGAAAGTGAAGTGACATTCAGCCAAGTATGGTGACCCATACTCAGAATTTGTGCTCTGCATTTAACCCATCCGAAATGCACACACACAGAGCAGTGAACACAAACACACACACTGTGAACACACACCCAGAGCAGTGGACAGACATTTATGCTGCGGCACCCGGGGAGCAGTTGGGGGTTCGATGCCTTGCTCAAGGGCACCTAAGTCATGGTATTGAAGGTGGAGAGAGAACTGTACATGCACTCCCCCCATCCACAATTCCGTATTATATATTATATTATATATATTATATATTCTGTATGTGTTCTTCCCATTAATGTGAAAGGAGACCATTGATGAAAGTAAAATGCAAATATCTCAGAATTAACCAGTGCCTGAATAGAAAATAGAAAATAAATATTAATGTTTTCCCATATATATGTGTGTGTGTGTGTGTGTGTGTGTTCTTGTTTTTGTGACATATCAGGACACAACTCTGTATAATGACATGGGTATGACACAGGTATTACAAGGAGTGGGTGACTTATGAGGACATAACCCATGTCCCCATTTTTCAAAATGCTTAAAAATTATACAGAATTGTTTTTTTTTTTTTTTTAATCTTTTTTCTTTTTTTGAGAAAGTAAAAATGCACAAAGTTTCCTGTGAGGGTTAGGGTTAGGTGTAGGGTTGGTGTAGGGCCATAGAATATACAGTTTGTACAGTATAAAAACCATTATGCCTATGAGATGTCCCCACTTTTCACAAAACCAAACATGTGTGTGTGGGCGTTTATTTATTTATTTTACCAATGCATAAAATATAGCCTTAGTCTTAGTAATGAGTAGACACATTAATTTGTGGGTTTATAAATTGTGATTTTAATTAAACATGAATTCCAATATAACACAAGTGTGCAAAAAAAATCAATGCAATTAATTATAATTATTATTATTTCATTTTATGAAAGCATTCAGCATGCTCACCATACAACTTAAGGGATTACAATCTGAAGTCAAACATAGCAATATTACAAACGTGACTATGGTGATTTCCAAGTACAAACAAATTAGGGTGAGCTTCCATGCATTATAGTAAAAACTGGTTACGGAAGTAACCATTCACAACCCATTTTACCTCTGTAATCTCTTTTTTTTAAGATGTAAAATTAGAGTAGGACGGACTTTGATTTTATCCATTGGGAATTGACTGAATGGAGAAAAATAGGTATTGCACACCTGAATGCAACAGAAAAATCTATGAAAGTAGCTTCACTTTTTATTTCATTTTGTGCTAATCAAAAGTGAGTCCAAATGAGTGTAAAATCAAAATGTCAATCTGTACCTTGAATGCAACTTAAATTTCTTTGAATAAAAGCATCTGCCAAATCCATAAATGTAAAATCAATTTGGACATGTAGAACTTGCTTTCAAAGCTATAGGGCATCAGAAATCACTGATAGAGGAACAAGACTCTTACTTTTTCCCTACTATGAGGCTGTGATAGAGGGGCTTCACAATAATGTGCAGGTAAAGCGAGCTGTCAATGAGGTACTCGGATGCTCTACGCTGCAGGTCCGCTTCCAACAGGAAGTCTCCCGCCTCCTCTGTACTCTGGTGGAAGTTGTAGACATGACGGACCACCACCTTCCCCTGCTTGCGGGCTGAAACGATGACAGTCTTTTGAAAGCTGACGCCAGCAAAGTCTGGGCTTGAGGTGGCCGGTGTGACGATGATCCGCGGACGTCCTCCATCGGTACGAGAGGGCTGCATGGATCCCTGCTCTGGATAAGCAGATCGCACACTAAGAGGAAGCCATCGGGGTGAGAAAAGAGCATTCCAGGTCACGCGTTTGCTGGCGTCGTAGCCACTCGGTCCAAGCTGAGTCTGAAAACTGAAGCTGCGGTCGTCCCGGGTTGGGTTGTTGATCACCCACGGGGAGCCCCATGCTTGTGACAGGTAGTTACGTGGCATAAAGAGGCTGCAGTTTACGTCAAAGTACTTTGCGAGCTGGATGGGTGAGGCTGCGTGGAACTGGAAGGCTAGGAAGAGCAGATCGCGTACCGATTCGTAATATTTCAGCATCACAGACGACTTCTTCTGCAGGTGGAACAAGTGTTGAGGTGATATCATGCCGTAACGTATTGCTTTAAGTGCGCTCTTGGCCGTCTCAACTGAGGGCTGGTTCTGGTTGATCCAGGCTTCCAGAGCTTCGTACAGCTCCAGTTCACTCTGCAGAACCAGGTCTGAACGCTGCAGCAAAGCAAGCAGCAGTTCTTCACTCACTGAGCTCCATTCAGCGCTGTGTAGAACCGATGACAGGTTCCAGGACAGGTACTGCAGGCAGCTGTTCTGCAGGGTCACATCCCCAATCTGCATGGAGTATTGGTACCAGCTCACCACGTGACCCGTGAGCGAGTCGCTGGACAGGTGCTGGGTCATGTATTGGGCAAGGCCCTGCTGGAGGTCCCACACGTGGTACTTGCTGGCGAGCTTGTGTAGAGGAATGGCCTGGTTCAGACGCACTGTGATGTCACCACAATATAAGTACCTGCAGGGAAAAGATCAACCTTTGATTTCCTTGAAATTATATATCCATAGCCTCCATGAAGATTGGTAATGCTACACTTAATGGTGCAATAATAGTGTTCTGTTCTCTGTTTCTCTGTTCATAAAAGTTATCTGACAAAATGTGAGGTCTAGTTCTGGGAATGTCCCTGTATTAACTGCACTTTGGTTGCAGTAGTTTTAAATCTAGGTATACAACAGAAAATATATATATAGTTTTTCGAGAAAGTAAATATGCACAAAGTTTCCTGTGAGGGTTAGTGTTAGGTGTAGGGTTGGTGAAGGGCCATAGAATATACAGTTTGTACAGTATAAAAACCATTACGTCAATGGGATGTCCCCACTTTTCACAAAAACAAATTAAAGTTTTATTGACAATCTATAATATAACATTAAAAATGTAAACATATACCTATTAATTAATAAACCTTGCTTTTGGGCCATTATCATTTTATATAAATCTTTTGCTCCAGTACTTCAAAATAAAACTCAAGAAGAGAAATTGAGATCATTGCGAGCAATACATTACTGTCTACCAAAGTCAACTAAAAGGCAAAAAGATTATGTCATAGACCTTTTCCTAGAAAGCCCAGTAGGTTGCTCCCAGCTAGTGGAGTGTTATGGTTTATTGATTATAGATTTAGGCTGGTAATGGGTAATTAGCTATCACCTCGGCCCTATGTTATTCCCTGGGGGTTGTGATTGTAATAAGTGAACAATTAGTAATGAATCACACACCTAATGAACTTGTCAAAGACAGCTGCACAGTCCGGTGACTCTCTGAGGACCATCGCAGAGGAGTTACGAGTCTGTAGGAGCTCATCAAACACGTCGCTCTGTAGAGTCAACACCAGCGAGTGAACATGGATGAGCTTCACCTCGTCCGTGTTTAAGGTCTGAACACGCAGGATCACGTCGCTGCCGTTTCCCTGGGTCAGGAAGGCCTCCATGCGCTGCACCAGCACCATTGAATGGTTCAGTGTGGTAGCACTGTTCTCCAACACCACGTCCGACTTTAATGCAGCTGCAGGACAGAAATGGGAGATTTGTGAGAAGAATGGATTAAGAAAGAGGGCTTTTTAAAACCCCACAACTTCAGAAGAGTAAAAAAATCATTTTTATTCATTGCTTGAACATAATCTTTCAAATAATTGTGGCCATTCTTGCTTGTATGTCATCTATGCAGTTGGAACCAGTGTTTTGAATGCAAAACACACCCAAAAATGTTTTTTCCATCCATTTTTTTCTGCCACTCAGCTGCAAATTTAATTTTTTCCAAGCAATCAAAGGCATATAAAATTAAGTGTCAGACAAATTATAATGCATTTAAAGTGTGAAAGAGCCCAAGTTCAGGCTGAAAAAAAGGAAGAAAAAGTTTGAATCACAAGCAAGATCAGTGTGAAAGACTCCGACTGCCGCTTGCTGCTCTTCAAGTCATGTGACTCATTCACTCACACCAGACAGTTTGAAAGCTACTGCATTTCCTGTGAAGATGGGGACTTCTCTTAGAAATGCAGCTGAATAGTGCAAAATTATGTCTACATAAAGAAATGCTTTAGATATTTAGATTTTTAAGTGAAATCATGTTTGAAATCTATATTAGATAGCCTATATCATTGTGCTTTTGTGCAAATTATGCAACTGCTGTACAGAAAATGACAATAAAATGCAATAAAATATTCAATCTTAATTGCTCGGATCATATTAAAGATAGCTTTTTGAATAAAAATAAAAAATAAAATAATAATAACACAACTCATAATAACCGCAGTGGCGGACTGGCCATCTGGAGCACCAGGAGAATTATATTATGTGTAAGCTTCGTAACAATATTTGTTAATATTGTCAATAACTGTCAAATATTATTATCAAACTTACTAGAAAATTGTAAATCTGAAGATTTTCATTACATGATTAGGATATATATTATAATTAAAAATGTGTATTTAGGTAATTCACATGCATTATTTTACATTTCGAAAGTTTGAAGTAATTTAAGTAATTAAGACTTTTTATGTATTTACTGAAAGAAGGCTGAATTTATCAGAACAAATACAGTAAAAACACTATTATGAAATATTACATTTCAAAGTGTTTGTTTTTATTGAAGATATTTTAAAATGTAATTTATTTCTATGATCAAAGCTGAAGTTTAGCCTATACTCCAGTATTCAGTCACATGATCTTTCAGAAATCATTCTAATGTGCTAATTTGCTTAATTATTATCAGTTATTATTTGTGCACAATTATTAATAATGGTTCTTATTAAAACTTTTTTAACTGTGATACTTTTTCAGGATTATTTTATGAACACAGTTATTTGTATGAATAAGTAATTTGTATAAATCTCTTACTGTCACTTAAATCAATTGAATGCAACCTTGTTGATTTAAAGTATTAATTTATATATATATATATATATATATATATATATATATATATATATATATATATATATATACATATTTATATATATATATATATATATATATATATATATAAATATATATATATATATATTTTTTTATCTTACCCCTGACTGAATGCTAATGTATCACATTTTCCACAAAACTATTGGGCAACACCACGGTTTTCAACATTGATAATAATCAGAAATGTTTCTTGAGCAGCAAATCAGTATATTAGACTGCTTCCTGAAGGATCATGTGACTCTGAAGACTGCAGTATGATGTTGAAAATTCATATATTTCACAATGTTACTGTTAACTGTATTTTTCATCATGGTAAGAATTTCTATACTCCACAATTGGAGCGCTATTCAATAAAATGACAGGAGATGTCAAGCTCCTGAAAAACGACAAATATAAGACCAATAGAAAGGCACAATAAAAGCAGCCACTTTTTACTCCCAGTCCGCCCCTGCATTCACCTACTAAAGAAATCTCTGATCTTACCTCCTACACAAAGTGCCACACAAAGACTGGCCAGAAAGACCCCGACAGGAACGCTTCCTCCAGAGTTCACCATCTCTCGTCCTGTATTAATGTCGTCCTACCTTGCCTTTTCTCCACTCCAGCCTCTCTCTCTCTGTGTGTGAGTGCTGCCCAGTCTCCCTGTCCCACACTCTTTTTGTAGGACGCTGGCACATCGCTGAGCATCTCTCAGCCTCATGGAGCGCATTGATTGGTGGAATCCAGCTGGGCCGTTGCCATGACGACCGCTTTGATTGTGAGTTTCTCCTCTTTCAGTGTTACATGGTATCGATCTGTGGCACTGGGCTGCTTTTTTGGACTGAAGAGGGCGTCTGGAGAGGGATGCGGTCTACACACGGGGTCTATTGTTACTGTATTAGCTCAAATAAAGAAAAAGAATACACTGGAAGATAAATATCATTGTGCATTCTTGCACAATACTGGATTCCTTATGGATTTAATAACATCTTTAAACAAACGCATTCACAAGTCAATGACTGTGTGAAGAAATACCCAGTCTACACCATATATCTACACGAAAATTAAATGGGAAAGCATGAAAGGGAAATAAAACCATCAACAATCCAAGTGTTAAATTGTACAAATAAAAATAATCTACAAATGTGTGTTGTATATTATATACAATAAATGATCACTTGCTATTAAAAAGTAATATCACAGCTTTGATCAACAAGCCAGTTTCAAGCCAGGATGAGAATAAATGCCAATATTTCTATTATAACACCAGATAATCCTTTAATTTTTTCAAAAGTCAATATTTTACATGAGTCATTTTGAGTATTAAGAGACCAAATGCATGTGAACTCACTGTGCATTACATTAAAGTGTGAATTCATTTATTTTTTTGCATCATACACAGTCCTGCTACATCTTACTTGTAAATATTTTAGCACAAGACCCATCAATATGGTACTGTTGACCAGCAGACGTAGCAAAAGGTGTAGAAAAATGAAAGACACACAGAGAGATAATACAATACTATTTAATACAAATAGCAGTGCATCATGTGGAGGTCTTGGCAGCTCTGTCCTGCTCTTGCTTGTCTCTCTGCTTCTGCCTCATCTGTCTGTACAGCAACACCACTCTCTCCCGCTCTTCCTCCACAATCCTCTTCCTCGCCATTGATGGTTTGGTGAGCGACACAGGACTGTGACCCAGGAGGGAGTTCAGGAGAAGACCTTTGTTTGCCCCCTGGAGGAATGATCAGGATGATAGTAATGAACAAACAGCATTAATTAGCATCTCATAAAGGAGTGTATGCACCTAAAGAATTTACCTGGGGCTTAACTATGGCTTTCTTCGGTTTAACACTCAGTGATGGAGGCGCCATAGCAACCTCTCCAAACGCTACTTCATCTAAGAGGAAGAGAAATGATGGAATATGAATACGCTTTGCAATTTGATGCCGAATTTTACAGACTAAATTTAACAGAAGTAATGCATGCCTTTGAACATCTCCTCTTCTTCGAGTTCCTCTTGCTGGTTTAGCTTCTTTTTCTGTTTCTGAAGTCTCCCTCTATTGAGCCTAAAATAAAGACAAAGACACTTTTAAAAAACTTAATGCAGGGTTAGAAATTAATACAGGCTTTATATATAGAAAATCCTGCATAATTACTATATGCATTTGCACTGAAAAAATGGCAACAACAACTGATTAGTATTAAATCGTGAACATCAATGCATGTCGAACAAGAGTTTTTTGTATACTATAATAGTATACATATAATAATAATTATATATACTATTATAGTTTTTGTTAATATTTTGTATTGTATTTTTATATTGTCTGTTTTCACTTACATTTTTTATTTAATTAATTATTTTAAATGTGTGTGGTTTTGTCATTTTTATTTTTTTTAAGTATTTTTAAGTATTAGTATTACTTATTATTTTAGCATCACATTTTTTTATTATTATTTTTAGTATATTATGAGTTAAGTACTTCGACAAACTAAACAAAAACGAAAAATGTTGCATTGGAAACTAACTGAAATACAAATATAATAAAGAATATTATAAAAATGTTACAAATAATGAAAAAGAAACTTTTTTATGGCTTTAGTTTTAGTTAATAATAATAACCCTGCGTTGAACGAACCATTTCTTTTTGGTGGATTTCTTCTCCTCTTTCTCCACTTCTTTCTTCACCTTGACCTCCGGCTGTCTCTGTTCCTGGTTGTTTGTGAGGAAGAGGACATGCTCAGCCTCTTCAGTCATGCGGCGGATATAATTCTTCTCGGACTCGTATTGCTTTCTGCGGAAGTGTGGAACAGGAATATCTCCTGAGAGCATCTTTGGCTTAAAGGCTAAAATAAGAAACATATATGAACATACAGCAAGATGTCCCCTCCTCTACTAGCCGTGTCATTGTGCAGTTTTTGTGGGTCAGTATCTTGTCTGCAGACGAAACCCAGACAGCTATGGCCCTCATGAATAACCTCAGTTTTCTAACAGCTAAACTACATGCAATCGTTTCAACAGAATCCCAGTAAATCCACACTCTCCTCAACAATAAATGGATAACAACTATATGGATTGCCAAAAATAAATATCTTATGAAAGTGAAAGATCATACTGTGTGAAAACACCGTTTCAAAATAATCACTACTGGTCTTTCAAGCATTATGACAATAATTAATACTGACATATTATTGTTAAAACAGCCATTATCAATAACATCATTACCAATCGCCAAGGCTTAAATCACGTTTTTAATAAAAACCTGTATTTACTTATTTATTTTAAAGAGAGAGACTTTTTCGTTTAGGAATTAACTTAATATTAACAAATGTGAATTGTTAATTGTGTAAGTATGGATCTGCTTTTATTGTGCGGTACAAACTGAAACACTTAACATGATTGTGTAAGACTGGCAGTACCTTTTTTCTTCTTTTTGGAGCCCTGTTCCATCTTCTCTTTACTCTTCATGATTTCACGCAAGCGATGAGGAATCTGCTGGAGGTGGTCATCTGATGCAGGGTCATAACCCTTCTTTGACTTCTTTTTACTAAAAGAAGACAAGACTCTCTACAATTAGATATTAACCTCAATCAACTGAGTTAACAAAAGCAATGTCTGACTGAGCAATGCTAAATAGTGCAACTGTGAAGCAACGAAATGGTTTTCAACAAGGATGCCGGCGCATATATAAAAAAAATAATACAATTAATTAAATAAAAACTTTTTTTGTAAGTGTATAAAAAAAAATAAACAAATAAAAATGCAGGAACTAAACAAAATTTAAGAACTATACAAGAGCTAACCAAAAAATATACCAAAAAATAACCACAATACATTTCCAGGACTTTTACAGTAATTTCTGTCATATGAATACACGGTCTATGAATGTGGCATTTCAATTTTGAAAACACATAGTGAATATTCATACATCTTCATGTGGGATTTAGGCCTTGTAATGAGAAGTGACAAATTGGGAACAACGCAAGGCTATTAACTTAGCATTACATCTTTAGGCATACCTGAACAAAAAGAAACTCCGCCTTCAACATTTTCTGTAAATCCATATGACGTATATGGCTAAAATAATGTGTTCTAGAATCGGGTTGTCAATTTACTTTATTTTATTGAAGTTTGTTTACCACCTGACAAGATTTCCAGACATAGCCACATATTCCTCCGAAACACTCTTACTGAAGATGATTTAAGCCTCTGATTTACCTGGAATGCTTCTCATTCTTCTGTTGTTTGAGCTGTTTCTCTGTTTTCATTGTGTACTTTTCAGTAAATAACGCTTCCTCCAGCGGACGGTAAACTCGTGGTGTGTTTCTGCTCGTCTTCCTCTATGCCGCGGAGATCAGCAGCACATCAGCGCGCTACTGCCGCTTACTGGCTGCGGAAGGAACTCGCACTGTCCGCGCAGGCTCTGTGGTAAAATCATGTTTTTCGATTTAGTCTGGTCAAAAATACCCATTGTATGGCTTTTTAGTACGTTTTTTTTTTCTAGTGATTTCAACAAAAATTTGACTATCCGAGTTTATTAACTTCTCTCTCTGATTTATTTCCTCCCCTTTTGCTATATGGCAATTAGCCTAGCTACCGCCAATATTATTCACGCGCAATATGACAACTAATGTCAGATTGATCATCACCATAATGTATATGCTTAATTATTTACATTATAATCATGGTAACTGTTTCATGACCACACATCCAGACAAGATTTCAGTCATGTCTAAGTCAAATAGCTAAATTAAATTGCAGAGGTCTTATGTTAATAATTGTAACTCTAATGTTTTTGGGGGAACCCATATAATTTCAATATATTGCTTTAGTTCCTTCCCATTCCTGAATTTGATCTATCTTTCTCTAGGCCTACTTGTCTGAATAACATATTTCCAATTTCCTTTATTTCTACTACTGTTGGATCATTTTCTTTGACGCTAACATTTTAATCAGGAACAACTACCACACCTTTCCTTCTGTAGTGCATCCACATGCTTTGAAAAGAAAATTGTCCTTAACGTATGATTTCAGATTAGCATCATGACGTGCTCTCTTGGTGCAGAGTGCTGTGTGTGAATTCATGACCAGCTAAGCTGACAAAATTTTGGCACATATAATAGAATTAAAAGGATACTCCAACCCAAAATGAAAATGTATTAATCCCTAATCACATTAATCACTCGTTCCAAACACCATAAAAGCTCTTTTCATTCGTTTTGATATTCTCCAAAATGGTGTTACGGTAATGCAGAGAGACATAGAGGAGACAAATTGTTGAATTAAGTCATTATTTTTGTTTTCTTCGCACAGTAAAAATATTCTCATTGCTTCATAACATTACAGTTGAACCACTGAAGGCAGCTGGACTATTCTAATGATGCTTTTTGTACTTTTCTGGACCTTGACAGTGTACTTTACTTGTCAGTCAATGGGACAATCACAGGTCTCCCAGTTTTCATCCAAAATATCTTAAATTATCTTAAATTAAACTGTTCCGAAGATGAACAAGCTCTTATGGGTTTGGAATGACATGGGGGTAACTGATTAATGACAAAATTGTCATTTTGGGGTGGAGTAACCCTTTAAGTGTCATCTGGGGGGAAATGGTTAAATGTCAATTTCTTTCATAAGCTTTTTCCAATTTCTGAAACTTTTAGAGTTTTTCTTTAAAGTAGAGATGTAAAAATAGATAATGTCTAAACACCTGTTTTTAATTCTAAATATTGCATATGACACATAAAGTGTTTTCCAGGCAATGGAAATACAATAAAAGCTGCATTTTGCAAATGTGCATCACCACCAAATTGGTTTAATAAACTGGGTTCCACTCTTACCATTACATTAGTTTTATTTTCCAAACGCCTATATACACTCAGACCTCAGGCTTATTCAAACAGCCTCTCAGAACCAGCTGACTAAACCTTTCCATGAGCTTGGGACACCTGGATGACCCTAAGTCTCCACCTGAGGGAACAACACGCTCTTTGAGTCCAAAAAAGTGGACAGACGGATTGTTGACACATTCAGAATGGCCTGACTCACAGTTTCCTGAGAAAGCTCCACTCCCAGGTACCCACAAGTGACCTGCCCGCATAGCAGCCTCTTTATGACCTGTTTACATGCTAATTCCCCAAATATACTGTATTTTTATACTGTATTTTTAATTGCATAACACTGATTTCCTGGATTTTTTTCAGTGCTGGACTGGCTGTCATTCAGAGGAGGTCACATGTTTGTGGTCATGTTTGTGCTGCCATGTAGAGCTAAGAAGAAACAAAGGCCATTCACGCGAAGAAGCCTAAATAAGAACTATCCTATGCTTATGACATAACTTGGGGGGGGGGGGCACATTCCAGGAAGGGTCGCCCAGCTTGTTGGGAAGCACCAGTGAGGAAATGGAAACAAACACCATAAAGGGTAATCTAGTTTCACCCAAGCTAAACCAAGTTGGCATGGGTTTTTACGACTGGCGTAGCACTTGTGAGAGTAATATGTCTGGATGTTGGTGTATTTAGAAAAACCGGATGTAATCATAAGCTTTGAGCTCATCCACAACATATATTATGTGATTAACATTGTTGTCTGTCTGCAGTGACCTGCCAAGGAACCCCTGAAAGAGAGGCGCTCACTATCCTACAATACTTCTGTGGGTGATGGTTTAGGTTTGCGCCAAAAAGAAAGATTCCTCTACCAATCTGAAATGGATATCTGTGATGTTTTGATCATCTGGCTGTGTTTAAGAGGACTGTTAAGGAACAAAGTTGTATAAAGATGCTTCATGACATCTCCTGTAATCGTAATCTCTATTCTTTTGTGATAGCATTGAGTCATGGACAGCAAGGTATATGCAAAGGGACATACACAGTTGGTATTGACAGTATGAGTCACTAAGTAAAAAAAACAACAAACAAGAGAAGCGGAGGTAGTTTTGTCTACAAACCTACATTTGAAAATTCCACCTCGCTGAACAATCTTAAATTATAAAGAAGCATTGGATATTTACTGCCAGCTCAGCGTCTCCACTGGGAGCTAGTGCTACACTAGTGCTCTGGAAAGAAGATAGAATCTATGTAGCATGAGTAGATGGTCTAGTCATTCACAGAACAAACTCATCAGTCCACAGTTTGCAAAGTCCAGTTTTTAGACATGAGCAGGGAAAAGATGTTTGGAGAGCTACTACAGATATTGCTACTACTTGTAGAACACGTGTAGAAGTATAAAAAAACATAAAACAAATAAATTCATTTCGCAATTTAGATTGTGACGTCTAGTTGTGCAGAAATCGCACACTTCACCTTTAACTTCTGAAGGACCTCATGTCCATTCTGAATTTGGATATCCACAGGAATGCTTTAACCGAGTCAATTTCGTTTGCTGCGCAAATAATAAATATCCCCCAATGCCAGAAGCTTCATTTAAATGGATTCCTTATCACTGGTGGTGGATTCCTTTCAGAAAATTATTTTATTTCTAAAATAGTCTTGAGCTAATATTTACAGATGCTAAAGAAGGCACTTGTGGTGAAAGAGAGCACAAGATGAGCCCTAGCTCTGAATTAAACCTCCAGATACCACACGGCTCCAAAACGGATGAAACTGGCCACTGACGCAAATCCTGAGACAGTGCGCAATCCAAGACACCGCCACATATTTCCCTCTTCTGTGTGTCTCTGTCTTGTTTTGTTTTTTTATGTCTCAGTTAACAGGACTTCTCAGAAGTGAATGCAATGTATTATTATGTTCCATTACAGGTTCTTTAAATAGAGTCATCATGCATCTTTGTTTCAATGTGTATGGATACTGTGGCACTAAATCGTTTTTGGACACTAAAGATGCAAATGTGTGTCTAGTACAGTTCAAATTAGACATTTTTAAGCATGGCTTACTGGTAAATGTCCAAATGCTTTTTTGGGACCACTGTACATACTGCTGATTTACATGAAATGTACACATCTGACACTGACACTGCCATTGGTTGATCATCTTGCTATAAAGGCCACTTCATTATTCAGCATACTCTGAGGTACCAGGCACATTATTGGCAATAAATAGTTGTTGTCACTGTGTGAGGTCTTGGGGAAATGATACCTCTGTGTGTGTCCTCTCACATTTACATGCACTCATATTCACATTCCAGGGTGCATACAGACTGTGCAGAGGCACTGGAGCCGGGATGTCTTGACCAGAGTCTCATGTCCACTGTCCACTGTTCCTGACTAGGACAGGCCAAAGCCAACCGCAGGGGGAGAAAAAACAGTCTGTATCAGCAGAATTATGCAATGAAAGTGGGAGGATTTACACAACATCAACATAGAATCACAGTGGAAATTACACACTTCACCTTCAAGTGTGTAATTTCTGTGCAACTAGTAGCACCAAACAGAACTGTAAAAAAAATAAGGACCGTTTTGAAATGGTTTTCTCTGTCTGCCCCTCAAATTCCCTGGAAAATACCTGTGCCGTTGTATTGTCTGGTGTTAAAATTATGTTTAATAGAGATCAAAAATAGATTCACTTGCTTAGTTGGGATCTTACCTCTTTGGCAACCTTTATATACTCAAGGTTCCCATGATCTGTCAGCAGCAGGAAGGGGTTTAAGCTTCGCCCATCCAATGTCTACACTCTTTCAATGCACTCTTCATGGTGAGCACTGCTCAATTCCCCACCTCGCAACTATGGTCTGTAGGAACAAGCTTCTTAAAATGTATTTTGGCCAAGTCACCGGGTCAGATACAGCATGGCGTTCTCTGGAGTGTCAATTTCCTCAATGAACATATAGAATTTAAATCCATGTTCAGACATTAATATTCAATACTTGGGGTGTGGCTTTACCTCGGCATACAAAATATTCAGTTGTAGGCCATGATGTGGACAACCTGAAATGACCTAGTTCAAACGCTTTTACACAACACTTACTCTAAGGGACAGTGAGACGACTTCGTCCCTACAAAGCATTGTGCTAGATAGTGAATTATTGGCACATTTCCATTAGCAAATTGGACATGATTGAGAGGCTTTTTGTTTTACAGAATGCTTTCTTTGATGCCATATAGATACTACGTTTACATCTGGGCCCTCTACAGTGAGACATGATTCCTATACAGTTTTTCTAGATACAATGGACTCCACTAACAAAACTGACCAAGTTTCCAACACATTAAAGGATTACTGGTAGTCGGCCTTGGGTAACCTAATGCCACAAGAGTGAAAGGAGAAAAATGGATTCAACAAAAAACAATCAGACTTCTTGTCCTATAGTGTGCAGGATTCTTCTTAGCTGAAACCCTTTTATCTTTATTTACTTGAAATATCCACTGAGTTACAGTCTCACAAACCACCTGTAGTTCCATCATCCACCCCTAGAGGCTCTGAAACCTTGTGTTGGAAATGAGTATCGTTTTTTGTACAGCTAATATGGCTCCGGAAAAATTTTCATGCTTCTTCTTACACTTTCTTACTATAATGTTAATGCATTTCACACATAACTGCCAATGATCCTACGTCCTGTTAAATGTCATGTAGGAATGCGCTTTAAAAAAAAACGATGGAAAAAGACTACAGTCGGGATATACTTTCTATCGGTACAACAGGAGAATATGCGTGTGACCAGAGATTGCCACAATTTAAGGAGCTGACAGAAGTGAATTGCACTGTCGAAACCTACAAACAGTTCAGTACAGAAACACTGAACAGACTTGCAGGTTCCAACACCTGAGCATAACAACCTAAATCACCCAGCTGCCAAAGTGAAGAGTGACACAGAACAATAACAAAACCACAGTAGCTACAGAGCTAAATCGGGTAACATGCCACTACACAAATATACAACCAACCCTACGAAGTTGATTAACCATGTTGTAATTAAAACCACAAATTGGTAACTTCAGCCCAGCTGTATATATTTTAGTCAAATACCCATGATGTTGTAGAAAGTGAATATGGGTTGTACCAGACAGACTGCTGCATGACTCATGGTTCTAAATACAAAACAAACATTAGGACACAAAGACTAAAATGAGTCCAAGCTATGCTCCACCCCTTCAACTGTCTCCACAGTTTGTGGCTGTGATTTACAGTGATTCAGACCTCCAGGTGCTCTTTAGATGACCAGACATGCCACTCGGGGGTCAGAAGTGTGACAAAGTGCCGAATTCTGTTGTAGAGCCAATGCCAGGACCGCTCCATCTGTCTGGCATGTGTCAAAAATGACAAGAACCATTGGAGTCCCTGCAGCAAGACACGACTTGAGCCAGAGTCAACAACCGGCCTGGAAGAACATGAAAGCTCTTGCCTGAGCACTTTTGAAACAGACTATAAATATCATAAATACAGTTCTCAGAGATTTCAATACAGAGTGCTGATTGCACAGAAGACCCTTTTAAACACCATCTAACATTTCCTCCCTAAAAACATTGAGTTTTTCCTAAACAGTTTACAAACTCTTCTCCATCAGGAGTTCCACCTCAGTTTAAGGTAATTAAAAAAATCAAGGACCAAAAGGTAAGTGTGTGTATAATTTCAAAATCAAATGACTAGGATCGGAAATTTCTGATGTCTTCTGCGTGTGAATGTGATAAAAATGTACTCTATATTGATTTGTATATCTTTATTACAAAGCTTCCCACCTAAGCAAGTGTTTATTGACTATTTAAATGATCTTTGTCTCTCTTTGTATGTTAGCATTAAACATTATTTTATGGTAAAAAAAAATAATGAACCAACATATTCAGACTAATATTGCTTTTGTGATGGCCAACCTGCTGATACTGTATATCATTTACTCTCAGTGGGTCATCTTATCTCATCATCACCCATTACATCCCAATAACAGAAAACACAATACATAAACATTTTATGGTTGATTTTTCATTAGCATTATAAATATATTTTTAACAAAAATAAAGCATCTTTCCACAACTGTCCCTTATATGTCTTTTTATATGACATATTTCCAGGACAAAAACCTAGTTTTGAGAAGCTGTAAAATATAAGCAAGAATGAACGAAATATTGAGAAAATGTTACTGATAATACTTCCAGATCATTGACGATTAGCTGTTCTTACATTAGAATGAGAAACCGAGAGTGTGAGAAAGACAGATCGCATACATAAATACTTTATTCTGGCATAATGATGGCATTACACTGCCTTCTGTAAGTCTTTGTTAACAGACAGGCATGTGAATTCTTCAGAAGGACAAAACTTTCTAAAGGCACATTGGAAATAGCAGTTTAAATGTTCTGGACCCAAGAGGACGAAGGCAGAGAACAACAGAAAATCGTCTTCCATTTTAGCAAGGTTATATGGCAGCACATCCTTTAATATGTTCATCGTCTTTTTGAATGAGGATTGAAGTCCAATGTTTAGTCCATCCTTCAGGGACATCCTGACTCCTGCATGAGTCGATCCAAACACAAGCATGTGAAGTTCATGGTCTCTACAAATGTAGTGTTCTCCAGAAGACTTTCTCCTCATCTTTGACCTGTCCAAGAGTCGTATAAATACACAACAGAGAATCGACACAAACATAGTCCTTTTCACTATTTCCGCCCAGTGTTTGACCACTTAATAGTTAACTGAATACCAATCTTGTTTGTCTTCAGTGTTTGACAGAGTTGTAGAAAGCACCTTTGGGATTGTGTTTGTGTATAATGTTCCTCTGGATACAGTATATATATTTTTTGAACTGCAATGGGGTCAGTAGGGTCATAGTTCAGAGGTCAAAGTCCCAGTGCTGCTGGAGCATTACGTAGCCACTGTTGTCCTCCAATCGCTCGCTTGATGTGGTTTCACCTCATGTCCACTGGAGGGACAAAAAGAAAACAAAACAGTTGTTAACAAGCAGTCACATTTTTTGTGGAATCTGGTGCAGTTTCAAATTGATTTGATAGTGATTCTTTAGTATGCCACTCGGTTTGTGTGTGAGAGACCCATATCCACCACGCAGTGATTTTAATGTGTATTAATGAACAGTCTGTGCACATTTAAGAAAGAAAGAACAAGGTGAAAGGAACAATCTTTGTGATCCAAGTCCACCAAACCATCAATCCAAACATTTTCATACACTAACACTCAAAATGATGGCAAACACACAAGCTCTGTTCCAAAACCTATTGAGCTACCTAGCATTTTAATAAAGTTTTTTGAAATAAATTTGAGTTGAGTCTCTGAGTGGGGTGCAGAGTTGCGGTCTATGAAAAGCTTTCCAAACTAGTCACTTCCATTTTAATGTTGCCTTAGAAAGTAGATGCCTAGGTAAGCTGTGCAAGATGGCTCATTGGTTTGGAACAAATTATGTAGAGTAAATAAGTTGCATCGAACAGACAATCCCTTGAACCATGCAGCAAAGCGAACGTGCAAAAAAATTGCTCTCCCATGACTGATCGTCTTGCTCTTTCTCCTGATCAGTCCATTTCAATGATTGGTTGTGAAGTGGCAGTGGTTCGATCCACAGCAGTCCTACCTGCAGGATATTTTGATCCACTGAGTGTTAGGAAATGTTTCTTTTTTATTGAATATCCTTGTTGATCTGTGCTGCCACTGCTTGCTTTCTGTGTTTCCGTTTTTTACCATTTTTAACTGTGCGTGGGCCTGGAAACACAACTTAGGGGAATGGTGCAAGCAGTTGATGGCCAGAATGTGGTCGAGTAGAAAAAAGGAAAGCAAGCAAGAAAGATTAAAAGCAAGAATTTATGGCCTCGGGAAGGTGTAAAACAGACTGTAATTGCACTCCATAAATATTTGACCCTCATGAGCTTCCAACCATTTTATTTCAGCACAAGGTTTTCACACACAAGAGCAGGAACCTGTTGAACCTGAAGGAGAGCCTTCAGATACACTTTTATGGGTTTCAGCATTTGCACACACCTGTGGTCTCTCTTATCCATTCAATTGCATCACTGCCCAACACAGTAAAACACAAGCTCACACAGGTGTGTTTGTCTGCGGTGACAGCACAATGCTACAGGCCGCTGAGTGCACAGTCATAGCCAGATAATCATTCAAAATCAGGCCAAACATTCAGTGTATGCATGACATATGTACCTGTGTCTGCTTCCGCATGCTCGATCACGTGATGCTGTGATGTGCAAACACATTCCAAATGATCCTCTAACCGGACAAGCACCTCCTTCAATTTTGCTCTCTTACGCGATGCAAACTCTACCTTCGCCACCTGGAAGAAGAGAGAAAGACCAGGTTAGGTTAGCAATGTGTTTCAGTGTGTTTGTGTAGCATTCAGGACATATTCTTAACTGTTAAAGTATTACATGCTCAGTTAGCTCCAAACCCGGCCAAATGGTCATAGTCAACAAAACAAAACAAATGTTGAACAATTATTGGGTAATAAGCCCAAAACAGTTACATGTTCCACAGTGAACACCCCACTGCAGCACACTAAACTCAAAATAACCACTTATCCTTACACAGGGGTCAACTTGTGTCTTTTGTTGAGCTAATTTTAACGTTTCGGCATGTATGTCTTCTCACCTTCTGCTAATGCTTGGCTGCATGTATTCATGGTGGGTGGGAATATGTTTAGACCTTGTCTGTTCATTGGCAATGCTCTTCTAAAGCAGAAGTATACTTTGGCCGTCTGCATTCCATGATTTTCCGCACACTGTTTTCATCATAAGAAATGTCTGTTGACATCTGCACACACAAACACTGTGCAGACTGTCTGTGTACAACAGCACAGCCGCAAAGTGAATGTTGTGACAGAATGAGTCTACTAGGTTGTACTCATCCACATGTAAGTATACTTTAAAAGCTGTGCGGACTCTGTGTGTGAGACCAAACAGAACACGGAAAGTAAAGTATACCTGGGCCTTAAGGCAGTGGTCCCCAACACTGTTCCTGGATCAGTCCCCCCAACTCTGCACATTTTTGGTCTTGGAGTCTCTACTAATGATCTTAGGAGTTGAATCAGGTGTGTTTGTTTAAGGATGTGCAGCGTTGCTAAATGTGCAGCTTTGAGAGGGTTCTAGGAACATGGTTGGAAACTACTAGACAGATGATTCTAACTGTTGCAATTGTGTCCCAAGTTCAAATAAGTTAAACATTTGAAAAAAAATAATATTTTTCCCATTTCATTGCCCAAAATGTCCCCTTAATTGGTCTTTTTAGCAGGGAAATACATTCTTAATTTAGTAGAAGTTTGTTTTATGGAATGTCAAAGAGGTTTTGTAGTGTGTAAGGTATGGTACTCCATTTGCTCCATCATTAATAACCCAGAAAGTAATCACAACGGCACTGCACATTTGCAATGCATTGGCCAAGCATTCAAGTAAGCATTGGTTTGCTTCCATGGAGCATTTTTCTGGCTTCAAACACAATCACTAAATTCAGTGCATGACTCAAAGAGTGCAAATAAAAACTCAGCCTACCATGCCAGTGCAATTGGTTTAACATTTTGGAACAAATAATGCAACCCGACACTCCCACAAACCTATAGAGCAGTGGTTACCAATCCTGGTCCTGGAGAACCCCTAACACTGCACGTTTTTGGTGTCACTCTTTTCTGACACACACATTTGAGGACTTGGAGTCTTCACTAATGAGCTGATGAGTTGAATCAGGTGTGTTTGAATAGGGAGACCTTCAGGACCAGGATTGGGAACCACTGTGAGAAACATCAAAATGAAGGTAGGGAGCAGGAGACAGTGAAATAGTACTCTTTCTTTTGTACACCTGTTTATACCTCTTTCCCTCTGTCTGCTGCCCACCTCTCCCTCCTCTTGGACATTCTTGAACTTGGTTATATTTACAGAGCCAAGTCTAAAACAGCCCGTGGCGTGCAAGAATGTTCTATGACTGAGGATGAAGGGCGAGACAGACACCAAGGGGCTTGAGAACTGGTCAAGGGGGGTTGGGTAAGGGGTTCAGCAAAGGGTCACGATAAGAATAAATAAAATAAAACAGTCCCTGCACCATCCTTTGCTGCCCCCACCCCAATATTACCATTCAATTTACCATTGACTTTGCATCTTGGTTACAAGTCCAAACTTCCCACGGGCTCGCCCACATACTCGAATGCGTTTTATAAAAAGCCCCAAGTTTCTCAGGAGGCCCTTCCTACCTCTATTTATAAACTACTGTGCTTTCCACTGCAATGAAAGCCCTGTGAAATCTCAGCGCAGTGCTCTAATGGTGTGACATCTGATCCAGCCCCGGCTCCAGCAAACCCAACCCCCTTTGACTCGCCCTGCGCTCTGTGAGGACTATTGTCCGGGGACTGGATAATTGGTATTGGGATTTCCCCACAAGAAAGGTCGATAAAGAAAGGGTGAGAGAAAGAACCGGCATCAGGAGAGGTGCATCATGGGTAATTAACATGGAAACAAAGGGAACTGGACACGTAGCCAAGGGACAGGCAGTTTTGCTGCACATCTGTCAGTGGGTAAATCTGACGACAAAACACTGTGGATAAAGCAAACCCGAGAGCTGCAGAAAGAGTGGGGGTCCGATGGCAGGCAGGTGACTGGTGGGGTGACCCGAAAAGAAAGAGGGGTGTGGGGAGCAAGTGTTCTTATTGAGTGAGTGACAAAGAGAGTCCAGAACAGGAACAAGGGATGCTGGGGGGGGGGGGGGGGGATAAGGGAAACTTTTGTATCATGACCTGCATATCTAGAGTTACAGAAAGAGTATGGGCGAAATCTCTACTGTAAAACACATGCACTGGCACCTAGACAGTCACAAAGATAAGGAGAAAAGGTGATTTAATCTCTGCACTTCCTGTCATAGCCCATTAAAAGCGTCCCTAAACACAAGAGTGTAAAGAACACAGATTTATAGATATGACAGCAATTACAGCCCATTGCATGCAAAAAAGCACAAACAAGAAAGAAAAAGGGTGGGGGGGACTTCACAGACAAATGAATAAAAAAGTGAGACCGTGTTAACATGGGCTTACAGTAAATGTATCTCTGAACACAGAGCTATGTTGTTCAGTTTTTGTCAGCCAGCAACATCAGCCTTTCCACTCCAATACAACTGGCTCTTTTGGAATACTCTGCTGGAATACTCTTTTCTATATTAATACGACGCTCATTCGACTTAGCACTATTTGTGTTTCCTCAGTGTCTGCGTCAGAGATGGGGCCCGTATCCTCACTAACCTGGGCCATTTGAGGCTCTTTAATACCCAAAATAAACACTCTAAACACACCTCCTGCTTCCAGGACCAATATAAACCATGTATGATTTCCCCTTCACACTGATCTGAAGGAGAAATTCAAATCTGGCTCATCCAAACACATAAACACTTGCCTTTTGAACCACATCACATGCCGGATTCTTACACTTGCATGCAAGCATTCCAAATCAGGAATATCCTCACTTAGTCTCGTTCATTAGGAAAGAACAGCAGTGTGCTGGATTAAGTAACTTTGGCAATCCGATTAACCAGTGATGAAAATAAAATAAACAGCACTCACACACTCTCAGCTGCCTATCTAGATATTCCTACTTCAAGGTAAACACAGTGGCTTTGTTCATTAATGATGCTGAGGAAAACCTTTCCTTAAGTATGCCAATAATATATTAAAATATTGAACTATCAAAAGAATATTGGACCCCATTGATTTTCACTGAATAAATAAAAAACTTATATATATATATATATATATATAAATATATATTGTTAAATTGAAGAAATAAAGTCAAATAGGTTTGTCTTTTCAAATAGCTTTGTCAAATGTCTTTTTGATAGAAGCATGAACATGTGTTGCACCTAACATGAAAATGTTAATTTTTGTTGAAAAATGTAGAATTTAAGCAGCAACATTTGTCATGTTTAATTGCTGGTTTGAAATGTGTTACTGAAACAGCCAATAGTTTTGGATATTTTAGACCAAACTCAAGCATATAGGAGCTGTGCTAGCATGATAAGAACAGCTGATGATGAACTGACTTGTCTTAATACAACGTTAGGTGGAGGACGGAAGGAAGGAAATATGAAGAACATGAAGCAGAAACATAGACAGAGAGATGGATGGATGGGCTAGGTGAAGTTTAACTCCAGTAAGTGTTGATAGACTCATTATCTGGTGTTATGTTCCACACCCAGCAGTGTCTCCTTTGAAACAAGCTTATCACTGCAATGGAGCAAAGTACACCAGAAATGTGGCCAAGCATGCACACACACACACACACACACTCCCTGTGCAGCGAAGCCTAGTTACAGTCAGTCTTTTTTATATTGCGGCTCTGAACAGCAGTACCTTGTGCAGACCTGCTCCTTTTTTAGGATGAGAAGGAAAAAGTGAGGGAAGGGTAAATACATCTCTTAAGAGTATTTGCTCAAAAATATACCACCATAGCTGGAAAGAAACACACATAATATATTCTCGTCCCATCCCTGTGCTCAGAGCTGGAAAAAAAAAATCGTACAAGACTTACATCTGTATTCATTTTATGCTGAAAAATGGATAGTTGTATACAATCAACTGAACGTCCATTCAGAAGATTAATATGAATAAACGAACAAATAAATAACAAAAAATGCTCATAGAAATAAATATATACACACTACTGTTGAAATGTTTGGGGTTGGTAAGATTCTTTAGTGTAAAAATAATCACCAAGTCTGCATTTATTGGAATAAAATTACAGTAATATTGTGAAATATTGCTTTTTAGAAAAGGGGTGGGGCTTGGAATGGGTGTGGCTCTAGAGTGGGTGTGGCCTTGATATCTATGCTGCTTAAGATATAAAGTCAACATGGTCTTCCCCACATTTAAATGGCTTTACAGAACTGTTGATGCATTGCTTTTACCTTGACAGTACGGTGCTGTTTTTTGGAGGGGTGGCAGCACATGTTGCCGGTGTTGCAGCAGCCTGTACAGCGTTTCACTTCCACACACGGAGGCCATATTAGGAAGTTTGCAGCGGTGGGATCCACTTGACTGCGGGGGATCTCGTAGATCACTGTCCGTGTCTTGCACATGGCGGGAACCGCTTCCTCTACTGGACGCAAGAAAGGAAGACACATTGATTAATTCATGTATTAGAATAAATTCAAGGCAAAGTATCTTCAAGATACTGCTTTAATTAGCTCAATCATAATCACCCTAAACTAAATACAAAACATGCAAACCATGCTAAACTATTGTTAGTCACTACTGTGAGGAGCGTGGAGCAAACAACGATGGAGACGAGGAATAGCAAACACAAACTTTAATAATCCAGTCACAATAAGCGCACACGAAGCAAACACCTTTTTTATCAGTTAATTTTTGATTCATTTTCAGAATCTGATTTGTTTTTGTCCGTGTGCTTCTCTGAAACTGATGCGATCCAGCAAAACAAAAAGGCCCTTTTGCATTAGTAACAGATATTATAGAGGGTTTTTTTAATATCTCTCAGCCTCTGTATTTACCTAGACTAAAATAAGTTTGACCACAGCACTGAGATCAGCATTCAATCTGGACGTTTAATCTCTTTCAGAGCAACAGTTGTAACAAAAACGCCACACAGCTATTCTGAGACCTGAACAGTTTTTCTGTGTGTTTGATAGGGAGGTACAGAGGGGCCAGAATATCCCAACACACACAAAGGCACGCACACACACCGCTGCGCTCCACGATTGATGTGAAGGGGAAAGGAAGAGCGCATGTCAGAGCTCTATGTGCCAGTGTGAACTCTGTTCGGTTCAACGAGCTGTGACACGAACTTTGAATGTTTGGAATTTCCTGGCTCGGATACGTTTATGACCTCACATGTACCACCAATCAAAATACTCTCATGTATAATCAAATAAAGAACTGCTCCAGATCATTGTGATTTCCTGAAGAAAACTGACATCCTATGCTTTTTATGTGCTGAACACTGGAAACACACCAATCGTAGATGTTTAGTTCTGGAGTCGTTTCAATCATTTTATATTCTTTCTGAACTTCATGTGTCAAAGCGGTCAAAACAGCATATATTTAAATAATAAACAGGTAGTTAAGTTTTTTTTTTTACTTTCATCAAAGAATCGTGAACAACAGTATCACTGTTTCCACAAAAACATTAAGCAGCAAACTCTTTTCTATAATGATAATAATAAGAAATGTTTCTTGAGCAGAATTAGAACTTTTAATTAGAACTAAAGTAGAACATTCCATAATATTATTGTTAGTATTGAATTTTTAAGCAAATAAAAATGTACTTCAAATTTAACCGACTTCAAAATTTGAAAAGTGTAGTGTGTGTAATATTATATTTTCTCATGCAAAATTTGCATCCACGATGCTAGGATGTTGGTTGCCAGATTGTTGTTCCCAGGCTGTTGCTATATGGTTGTTAAGGTGTTTTATTGTGCAGTGCCATGCACAAAAGCAGGACAAGATAAGCACTAAAGTAAAACCATGGCAATAATTAAACTATTATCAATGAAGCACCATAAATCAACAATCGTTCTGCCAAGCAATGCAGTCCATAAACTGTATATGGTTGCTAGGCAACTGTAGAATTCCTCAAATCAGATTCCAGAGACAGAACTGCTCATTTATGAAACTGAACGTGACATGTCTTTGAGCCGAAGGTCTTACCGACACTCCTCTTCCGTCTGTGGGACAGCTGCAGACTCTTGAGATCTGAGGAAGCGGCCTTGTGTGAGTGACGGCTCTTCTGATGGTGCTTCTGTTTGACCTCCTCAATCACCTCATTTCCAGGACCTCATCAAAACACAAGTTATTCATATTACTTTCATGTTACTCAGCGAAAAGACAAATCACTTTCTCCCCCTTTCAAGCCGAGATGAATCCACAATGAAGCTATTGAAAGTCTCCAGTAGATGCCCCGCAGCCTTAAGAAGTGAAATGGCACTGCTGTGAGTGGCACCAAAGCATGAAATAATTTCCTTCTTCAGAAACTCATTTTTCTACAAACAATGGCTGCTTTATTCACAAGCTTAATTGGAAATTCATCACGATGGATTTCTGGAGGAACGATGTCATTTTGGCCCTGAATGTGGTTGGCAAGTTTATTATAATGTCTTCTGTAGCGCTGACATGCCCGGAGAACAAATCTGAACTCCTGACAACCTCAGTGGATTTACCACTGGTACAAATGAGTAAGAGTCCTGAATACAAGATCAGCTCAGCTATTAAGTGCTGTTTAAACAACGCATGATGCATATGAAAGCTTCACATTTATAATAAGGCTTGAATTGATCATGTGATGCAACATGACAACACAGAGCATGCCGACTAATGCACAAAACAGTTTCCATGTATGAATTAAGAGACTGGTATATTAAAGCGATAGTTACGCAAAACTGAAAGGTTTGTCTTCATTTAATCACCCTCATGTTATTCCAAACCTATTCAAAAAAAAAAAAATTTTTTACGATATTTTGAAGAATGTTGCCAGTCAAACAGAAGCTGGTATCCACTGAATTCACAGTATTGAAAAGAATATATTTATTATAGAAGTCAATGGCTATCAGCAACTGTTTAATTACCAAAATTCTTCAAAACGTCTTCTTTTGTGTTTGGAACAACATGAGGGTGAGTAAATGATGACAGAATTTGCTTTTGGGGGTAAAAAAAAAGACATAATAAGAAGATCGTCTCCCTGTAAAACATGAAATAATTTCCTTTTATTCCTAGATCTAAACTAGTTTCACTTTGAGAGGTAGACATTCAGGTACTGTAAGCATAAATATGATATGAAATGTGATATTTTGCCACAAGGACCACTCTGATTGACATATAAATGTGTCATGTGCCATGATTCAGTGGCATAAACAATTTATGGTGCTGTGTTATAAGGAATGAAATATAAAATTAGATACTGAAAAATTGAAATCGAAATAAATGTTTTAGTATATTTTTATTATTTTTGATTGTTCACAAATAGTTTTTATATGGTAAAAATATTGCAAATACAGAATATTATATATATATATATATATATATATATATATATATATATATATATATATATATATATATATATATATATATATATATATATAATAAACTATTTGTAACCAAATAACAATATGTACTATAGAAATTTCCAAACTAAATTTGTTCTCTGATATTGTTCTACAGTATTTTAGCTGGGTTTAGATTCCCCAAGCGTGCAGTGCGGTTAAACATCAAACTGGTTCATCTGTGAGTGGCAGAAGAACTGCGCCCAGCTCTGATCTGTGAGGGTGCGACCGTCAGGAATGCTGAGAGAGCAAAGCACCAAAACACACTCGCTGAACTTAAAAGACTGCTTGACCACACACACAGTCCTGCAGCAGGAAACACTAGTGACATGACAACAAAAGCCCCACTCTGTTCTGTGTCTCTAGTTCGTCTAATCTTTCCTATCCAATGGAAGCCTTTGTTTTTAAGTTGTTTTGCAGATTCAGTCAAAGAGTAAGCACTGACCCGCAGCAGAGAGAGAGAGAGAGAGCTCAGCATTTGATCCTGCACAACACACCTTCTCTCATGTCCAGATCAAAACTCAGAACACAAAAACACAAGACAACCATCTGAAAGAGAGAACTGCTGTCTAAGCAATAGCTCACCTAAAAAAAAAGTATTTTTTGTCATCAGATGTTGTGAAGGAATGAAATAAAACGTTTCTTTGTGTTGTTCTATACACGGGTGAATGAGCAAATGAGATCTGTGGTGAAGAGATTTTCAGTTAATAATGGCTTAAAATTCTGATTTGTTTATGGATTTATTTTATTTTTATTATAATTATTATTATTCTAGGAGATGTGCACCTTCTATATATTTGGGTTTTTATTTATTTTTTATTTTTTTATTCAGTATTAAGTATCAGTATATCAGTATATTCTCAACCAAAAACAGACTTATTTCAATCTGAGAAAACCATAAGAAAATGTATCTTATGCCATCTTACAGTAACTCCTATTTAAATTTATTACAATTACATTACAATTACATTTTATTCAGATTTTAAAAATGACAAAAGCACTTTCATATGATTTTCTCAGACTGAGAAATGTCCATTTTTATTTTTTTTATTAATTTTTTAAAAGTATCATTCATCAATCTGATAACACTAGTCAAAAATGGTGCCGATTATTCTGTTTAATCAGTCTACAGTATCTCTGTTTTCAATGTATGGAAAAGATCTCTCTATTTCTTCAACAGCAGAAAGAAAGTCATACTACAGGTTTGGAAAGACAAATGAGTGGTTACACGTTGACAGAATTGTGCTTTATTCCTTCAGCTCCTCTCCTCTCTAACATTGTAAAACAGTATTATTTGGCAGGTGATTTTTAGCCACATTAGCCTGCAGCACAATAATTACAGGTAGGATCTACCTGCAGCGAGCAGCTTTCATGTGCCCTCCTCACAATCACCCAATGCTGATGAAAGCATTCTTCCACTAACTGTGCAAATTGCTGGTTCTGAACTTATAATCTTTGCATTACCAGAGCACATCTTTAACCACTAGTCCTGTGTCTCTAACTATCTCTGTGTATGTGTGTGTGTGTGCTTTCTCTGAATGAATTACAAAGGACAACATTAGCCCATCTTCACGGATTGACAGCTCATCAAACAAAAGGACGTCCCTCCATCTGTGCCGTTTTCTTCTGGATGTGAAAGCGTAGGGCAGACAGATGGATGTTGAGAAGTTAAAAGGCTGTTGGGAGATGCAGTACAAGTGCGCTCTGTTCCAGGTGAGCGGAGAGGTCATGTGTGCTGACCTCAGCCAAAGAGAGACACCGTTTCCTCCCTAAATCACTGTCACTGCTTTCATGACCTCTAATTATCTGTCCATTAGAGGGAGATACCTATCTGTGCCTTCCTCCTCTCATCATTCGCTCCTCGTATGGACAGTTGACGAGGTTAACTCTGAGATCTGAGACACAACATCCTGGTACTGCTTCCTTAATGAGACTAATCAGAACGAAAAACAGGAAAATGCTCATAGCTGCTTGAACAATAATAGCAATCATATCGATAGTCACACTGCGAGCTTCTGGTATCTAAAAAACAAGAAAGGTAATTCCGACTTTCTGATTATCATAGACATCTGTTCAGCAATGCACAGAAATGAAGAATTAAAAACCCTGCTTAGATCTTAAGATCTTAGATAGATCTTAACTTTGGTTCCTGAGAGGGTGAGGTTAAGAAACTTAACTTTATGATTGCAGTAAACATGAAAACAACCTCTTCAAGTTCTTCTCTTTGACTGACATGCGACGGCTTTGAACAGTCTGACTTTAAAAAGATCTGAAAATATACCATCACCGGCGTCAGGCATCTTTTACTAGCCTTTGGGTGTCTGACAGAGAGCCTGATTTATGAGGACACCGATAAAAAATACTGTATCTAAAAACTAGAAATGTTGCATCTGTTTGAAACATTCACAGGCTACATTTCACCCCAAAATCAAAAAGAAAGAAAAAAGAAAAAAAAAATACTTATTTAATTAGCATATTGTAGGACTATTAAGGATTTTTCACAGCATTATGTCAAACAAATTAAACATTATGCCCACATAATGTATATAAAAGTTGCTTATTTACTCCAATGCAGTGCTCACTAATTCTAACCAATGGAACCAAAAAGACCAAAAAAATAAATAAAAAAAATTCAGATATTTTCTATTAAACTTCAAAAGAGCCCCGCCATCTGATATATTACAAGTGCCTGTGTAAATAGCAGCTCAAGTGAACTCGGAGACGGCTCGTGTTAGTGATCACTGTAATATTATCCAAACTAAAAGAGGGTGAAGGAGGAAAACTAGCAGCAGAACATGAGATTTCAACCCCGTACAAAGCACATTTCACTCATGCGTTTTACTGTTAACATCAACACTCCTGTTGCAACATTGCATGCCCAGAGGACTTGTATTTATGGCATGAGGCGAAGCTCTGTTATCATTATTCAACCCGTCCCCCCTGCAAACCTATCACACCTATTCTCTCACCACAGAAACCAGACTGGTGACACTCATACCCCAAATTATACTGTCTTGCTTTTGTGTGTGTGTGTGTAATTGCCGGTAATTCCCCTGTAAATTGAATTATAGTGGGCAGATGAAACCACTTGTGGACAACTTAAGTATAGGAAAACTTGGCTTCCCATTCGCCGTGATGTAAGTCTAGGAATAAGATCCATGCGTGGCTCTAAAACCAGAAGCAATCTGCGAAGAACTATTTATGACTCTCCACCCATTGGTCAGTATAAACGATACCTTTAAATTGTTTTGTGCCACTCATAAAACACAGCTTTCACGGCTTTGTGACATGTACGACGTTACACTTAAACCACAGCAACTACAACAAACAGCTGTAAACAGCCCTGCCACAGAGACACATGAGATTAGCTGTGGAACAAAGTCCACAGAGGTGTCAAGAAGACAATGAGCAGAGTTTACCTGGGGAATTTACCTCCAGTAGCCGCTGGAGGTCGCTGATGCTGTTGATCTCGCTGTGGGACAGTCTGTCGAGGAAATCTGGAGGGATTGCAAACTCCTTCTGCCGACACAAAGAGAGCTCACTTGCAATTTGCCAAATCTAGCACGACACAGAAGTGTGTTTCTGCGTGACAGCAGCGTAAAATAAAAGTCTGAAAAGTTGAAAAGCCATTCTGATGAAGCATTTTCACATCAACAAAAATCGAATACACTACAGTATAGGCTATTTCTCGTTACAAATGTAAAAATAAAAATAAAAATGACAAATAAAAACCATTTAGCCTGTATGGAAATAAAATCTGACTAAAAGAAGAAATAGCATCGTTTATCCTTATATTTATATATTTTTCTTCAGATTTTAATGGACAAAATATATTCCATCTAAATTCTCCCTTATTAAAATGATGGAAATGCCATAAAATTATACGGAGTTATTATAACAACATACAGAATACAATCACTATCGTCTCCTCTTTTTATAGTTTTATGTGATATTTTATTAGGTTTGTCAGTAGGGGGCGATGTTCAACAGTCAACCCTGTTTCCATGATTTTGTACAGTAAAACAGCATGTTTTCTTAAAAACTAGCATTTGTAGAAATATCAGCTCATGCACACTGCCAATTATGGATAAATGAGCTAAAGAAAAAAAAAGCCCTCAGATTGTCAACCCTGTTATTTTTTCTGCCCCTTTTTTACAGGCGTTTCTATATCTCAACACATACACATATATAAATAAATGTACATTTAAGATGAGGTGACACAATGCACTTCTTTGTCTTATTTAAATGTTTGATACAAATAAATAACCTCCCTACTGTGAAATATCTAATAAAAGATCGCTGTAAATATTCCAGATATAGAGAACAGCTGATATACTTTTCACGTGTTCACACGCAACTGAGTTGATACCATAAAAAATAAATAATGAAATGGAACTAAGACACATTTGCCATAGATCAACGATCCCATCATCCAGAAAATTACTGGGGGTGAAAAAAATATAATAAAATTGAGCTCATGATAAATCGTGGAGTCTGATCCGTTTCAAATCTATATGACAATATATAAGGTGGACTATTAGGCTAAACTCTACGACCTGCTCCAAACCAGAGCTTTGCTGTGGATTTAACAAGGTTCAGTTTCTGTGGGATCTTTGGCACTTTACCTCAGCAGCTGCCAGCAGAAGGTGCGAGGTGAGGAGCAGAAAGCAGCAGAATAAGGTTCTCATCTCCTTCCAATGTCAATGTTCCCCCCAATAAGAAAGATGCAGACTGTAGGAGCCTTGGAACCGCTCCTGAGAGCAGAGTCCAGAACCATACCTTGAAGGGATCTCCCTTTAAAAGACCCAAAGCACCAGCTCAAGTCCACAGAGGAGAATCCAAACTGTCCTGGTACTCCAGGTGCTGGGACTGGTCCAAAAGCGCCCTAGTTTTGAATCTCAACAGTGATTTCACTTGCTAAATTTTCTCATGGCTTTCCAAGCCTGAACAATCCAAAGACAGAAACCCTTTTGCATTGCATAGGTCAATATATAGATTAAAACTCAAAGAGAAATTCTACACAAAAGTTTATAAGTGAGTCCATGCACTTCATATAGAGCTCAGCACTGGATCTGGAAGTAGGTCGTCATGCAGTGAAAGTACAATCCCAGGGTAGAATCCATGAATAAAGCAAAAGCAAAGAGCTCAGAGTTGATCTTGTTCTCTAGAGTTCGTGCACTGAATGCTGTCTCATGCACTTCTGATCTGCGGAATATATGCGCCTCCCCTCGCGCTCCGTGATCACCGAGGAGCGCTCGAGGAGGCGGTTGGCTGGTGCTGCAAGTGAAAATTAACCCTTCAGCCCCTTACTGAAGCACTTAAATCTTAAATTTGTAGGTAAAATGTGTTGACTGAAACGGGTTCTAGTTAAAAACTTGTATAAAATATATTATATAAAACCCAAAACAGCACCTGCAAAGTATTGGATTTCGAATTATATATATATATACTTTTTGTAAATCTAAATAAAGTATATATATATACTTTTTGTAAAACTAAATAAAGTATATATATATATATATATATATATATATATATATATATACTTTTTGTAAAACTAAATAAAATAGTGTGTGTGCATTTCTATAACATTAAAAACTGAGGTACAAGTCTTTTATTTTTACTTTTTTATCATTTTTATACAGAGGTTACATAAATAGGCCACAAAATTATAGCTTAGGCAATATCTTTTTCTTCAGAAGTCGCCTGATGTTTTATATTTATCCAATAGTTTCTATTTACCAATAAAGGTCTTCCTGTATTACTCCATTTTTACTTGTGCTTTCAGCAGAATTGCGAATAAATGACGTGAGAAAAAAATCCCAGAGTCCAGCTGTAAGTTACTCACCCGTTCTGAAAGACTATAGAGGATCAGATCTTTATGAACAGTGACCGACTGAAAGACTGACTGAGGATCTGAAGGAGGAACAACCATCAGAGGAAATGAAACTTGATTGATGCAAGGAGAGGAACAGCAAAACAGTAAAAAAATAATTGAATAGACTGAATGAAAGATCCATTTCTGTACTGATTTTCTGTCTCACATTCTGTTTGTTTTCCTTACCCTTATAGGTTTCACTTTTTATCACAAATAATAAAGCCTTCTTAGGTTTTATTAAGGCACTTTAATAAATATATAAACTCTTTTATGACATTATTAACAAAAAAAAGTAGAGTCAAATAAAGAAAGTGAGAATGAAATGAGCTGTCTGGCACCTGAGAGGGATTCCCCGTTAAAAAGTGCTTTCACTGGCAGCTGAGCTGTATGTTCCTATAAGAACATCACGCGCAGTAAAGACTTCCACAGAAGCTGGCATCCAGTAAAAACAGCCATAAAGCTGGGGAATATGTTCCAGAAGTGGTTGACTGTTTGTTTCCACAAGCTACATCAGAAGTACAGTGCAGTCCTATAAGGCAAAGAGAGTAAGAATGACAGAAGCCTAGCGGAAAAATGCGAACATTTAAGTTACAAAGTTAGTAACAGAGCCAAGGAATAGGCTAGCGAAAGACTACAAGACTATAATGTAAGAACTTGACTGAACAGTGGCATGACAGATGGCAGACACACACCCACACATATAGACGGACAGCCAGACACAAACACACACACACTCATAGACAGACAGACAGACAGACACACACACGCATAGACAGACACAGACACACACACACACAGAGACAGTCAGACAGACACACACCCACACATATAGACGGACAGCCAGACACAAACACACACACACTCATAGACAGACAGACAGACAGACACACACACACACACACACACACATAGACAGACACAGACACACACACACACAGAGACAGTCAGACAGACACACACCCACACATATAGACGGACAGCCAGACACAAACACATACACACTCATAGACAGACAGACAGACAGACACACACACACACACACACACACACAGAGAGACAGTCAGACAGACAAACACCCACACATATAGACGGACAGCCAGACACAAACACACACACACTCATAGACAGACAGACAGACAGACACACACACTCATAGACAGACACACACACACACACACAGAGAGAGACAGTGAGACAGACACACACCCACACATATAGACGGACAGCCAGACACAAACACACACACACTCATAGACAGACACACACATAGACAGACAGACAGACACACGCATAGACAGACAGACAAACACACACACACACAGACAGACAGACAGACAGACACACGCATAGACAGACACACACATAGACAGACAGACAGACACACGCATAGACAGACAGACAAACACACACACACACAGACAGACAGACAGACAGACAAACACAGACAGACAGACAAACACAGACAGACAGACAGACAGACAGACAGACAGACAGACAGACAGACAGACAGACAGATAGATAGATAGATAGATAGATAGATAGATAGATAGATAGATAGATAGATAGATAGATAGATAGATAGATAGATAGATAGATAGATAGATAGTTCATTACACTCTCAACTACTGCTGGAGATTGAGTAGAAGGAGGAGGGCTGCTCCTCTATCAATAAAGCTCTCTGTAAAAGCTATTTTCAGACTTGTTTTTTTTTTTACATGACCAAACTACACAACGAGTAAACAAAACAGAGCTTCATCTCCAGACAAACTCACACACTCGTCTGCTCTTCCACTGATATCAGTGTGAGTCAGAGTTAAAGGAAACTCTCCCTGAGCTTCAGTGATGACACAGCACAGACACCGCACACACAAACACACTGTTTATACAGAGGTAATTAAAAGATTCTTGTCCAAAGGTATATAATGTACTCCACCAAGGAATCTGACCTCTACCCAGTGTGTACTACAGAGTCATCTGCTCTCAGACACTATCACAGTCAAAGAATGTACGTGTGGAGTTATTGTTTTCTGTCAGTCCTGCTTTATCACTCGGATTCGTTCCTTTACTCTGCCAGATCATTTACTGGGTTCATTTGTCTACATCAGCAAAAGCAATAGTAGGATGTTTTATGAAACTATTTTGAATTCTTGTTTGTCTGACCTTTGAACCTCAGTGTGTTTTGTTTACAGTCCATACTTACAGTTAAGGGTTTATTTGTGTAGCTATTTCAGGAGAAATAAAAACTTGAGCCATATCTCATCACCTTGACAACCACATAGCAAAATCCTGAAAACACTCTAGCTTTTTTTGGTCTGTAGTTCTCTAAAAGAGTTGGGTTGAGGGTGGTTTCTTAAGTAGTGGAGTTATATGAGCCTTTCTAAATGTTGAGGGAAAAACCCCAGTGTGGAGGGATATGTTAATGATGTGAGTGAGTGTAGGTATAACTGCAGGAGAACTGGCTTGAAGGAGATGAGATGGAATAGGATCAAGCGGACAAGTAGATTAGAAAGGATGAAAAAATTGTGCACTGATGTTTTAAATTTTATTAATGAAAAATTTGGCTAAGTCGTCAGCTATTAGAGATGAAGCAGGAGGGGGAGGAGGAGGACAAAGAAGCGAGGAAAATGTTTTAAAGAGCATGCGAAGAGTTTGTCTAGGTCTTTATTGTCAAGGTCATTGTTGGTATTGTCATTGTTAAATAAAATAATAAAATCCACCTCAGCAGTGCCATCCAAGGAGTTATTTAACGCAATACTATGCAACAAAATAAAATATAAAAAGATAAAATAAGAAAACATATGTCCAGATACATGAGTTAAATAAATGAAAAGCACAAAGGAAACATAAGCTTCACAATATCTCCAAGACGGCATGTCCTATAGATCCTTGGAAAAACAATGTTTATGGGATTTCTTTGAAGATCATAGCATCACTCAGAAGTGCAGTGGTCCTGAACACAAGAAACAACACAACCCACTCATGCACACATACAGTACATGAGGAGATAGGATCAAACAGTTAAGCTCCTGCCATCTTAACATACAGATTATAGGTGTGATAAAACATTTAATTGACCCAGGAAATTGAGTTTATCCTAGATCTCAAAGACAACTCGATAAGTATTACCAATAAATTGCTTTGCAATAAAAGAGCCTGCCAAACATCACTGAACTCATATCCACACACACCGTGGACCAGCCTGAACACGCAGCCCTCAAACAGATTTGTTGTAAAACAGTGCTTCTTTATTTTCCCTCTTTAAAAAAGCGGAGGAAGCGGGAAATTCGGGGAGGAGGTGTGCTGGGGTAATTGCTGCAGCTCTGCTGCCTGTCATATGCTCGACTTCTTAACATGTGAGAGCAGCGTGGAATGTGGGAAAGGAGAAAGAGGAAGACAGGGGTCTTACCACATCTTGGTGGTCTGACCTTGGCCCCCGCCGGAGGCCAAACACTGTCAGTGTCCTCCATTTAAAATCATTCCACAGAATATACAATTTCGCTGCTTCACATCTCTGAATGGACGAAATGTTCTCAATGCACTTAGCTATGAAACAACAGAAAAAGAGAAGAAAAAGAATGACAGACTTTTCTCTAAGTTGAGTGGCTCCTTGAAGAAGCACAACAAGATTTCTATTAGAGCTGTAAGCCCTTGATTGCGGCAAATGGGATGTCAGAATCGGCTCACATCTCATCTCTCTGGTCGTTTGTCTAGAGTGAATGTGAGGGAGAGAACGAGGGAGGAAGAGGAGAAGCAGACGATCCTGAAATCTGTAAGATTTCTGCATTTCATCTGAGCTCAATCTGGAGTCCTGCCCAAGGATGAGGAGTCTGAGAAAACAAGGGATTATTCAGAAGAGAGATTTGTAAGGAAACCTGAGGGAGAAAGTGTTTCATTTCAGTTCTTCGATTCACTATCAGTTGTCAAACTGTCAACATCAAAGCACTTTATTGGCATGAGCATTAATTTAAAAAACTAAACAAAAAAAAGGTGAAAATGCAATAAAATAAATTAATGCAATGGGATGCAATAAAATGAAATGCAATAAAATAAAAAATGTAATGCATTACAATAATAAAAAATGCAAAGCAAAGCAATGCAATACAATTAACATGCAACAAAAAATGCAATGCCATGAAATAAAACAATGCCAAAAACACAAATCAAATCAATGCAAATTAATAACAATGACAACAACAACAATAATAATAATAATAATAATAATTACTAATAAAACATTAATAAGTTTAATAAAAAAAGGAAACTGGGGGACTAGGTAATGCAATAAAATAAAACAATGCAACAAAAAATAAAAATAAAATAAAATAATAGGCACTTCAATTCAAGTAAAATAAAACAATGCAACAAAACAAAACAAAATGCAATACCACAATATACTAAAACTATGCTATGCATTAAAATAAAATAAACAATGCAATAACATAAAAAAACACAATGAAATTAAAAACAATTATTTTTTAGTCTCTATCATATTGCCTCTGATGCGGCTTCATTTCTGTGAAATTAAAAATTTGAATTGTGGGAAAAAAAATTAATTATGCTTCAGTGTATTTGCAACTGCACTCCCTCAGCTTGCATGTTCTTGCTCTTACGTTTTCCAATTTACAAGCCACATTCTTTAATTGTATTAAAAACTAACCACTTGACTCACCATAAAGATGGCAATTAAAGCAAAACACTCCAAAACAGACACTACAGTGCTTGCTATAGCGATCACAAACAGGTGTTTCTTGGCTGTAAGACTTGTAGTAATATAAGGCCCTTATAAACATCCCTGGATCTTGTTGTGTTCACTTTTTGATTTAGCTGCAGTAAATGAGTGTGTGTGGCACGGGAATCCAATGTAGGTGATCAACAATAACTGTTCACACACATCAAGGTATTCATGTTGTTAAAAGCCCCCTCCCATGATGCAAAGCAGCTCCTCTGGAAGCCACAGGCAGGCTGCCAGCTTTTAAAAGAAAATGAGAGGAGTTTGCCTCTGTATTGTTAAATAAAAGCAATAAAGCAACAGATCCAGAAGCGGCTAAGGAATTCCAGATTTTCTAGACGATTGTTACCACATTAAATGTGCACTTGTAGTGTAGTTTAAACTTTTAATTATAAAAAACTTATTATTAAATATTAAATATTAAAATTAATAACACAGGAATGCACTTTTTTATGTTACAGTTAAAGATATGTTTAAAGGTACTAAATTACAAATGTGTAATTATAAATATGTTCAAATATATGATATACAAGTTTTAATAAAATAAAATAACATACTGTATATTTATTAGTTTTCCATAAATGCTTGTACATTTGAAAGTAAGCTTTAAAAATGACAAAGCAATTATGAAATGGCATATATCCAATATAACTAATTACACTGAATTTAAATGTAAACTATATGGAACTAAAAAAGCAATCAAGAGTAATAAAACATTATTCATATTCACGCATATTCATTTAAAGCACATTATTTCCCTAATAAGCACTCTTTCTAAAAGAATGCTAAGTGGACTTCTTTTTCACAATGTTACAAATAAATTGAAATAAAATGTGTATATTTAAGTTTTGATCTAAATGGCTTCAGTCAGCCCTGTCACATGCAGCGGTTGATGGAAAGGCCCCCTGGGGTCAGAATTATCTTGTGACCTTAAGTATAGGTCACATGTGATTGAAGACAACGATCCATCGATCAGAGAATTCAGAAGTAATAATGGACTGTTCATTTCTCAATACTGTCTGAGTGCCTGTTAGTGGTTAATGGCCCCCCTGAGACTCTTCCATCCTTCCAGCAGATTAAAGTGTGTGTGTGTGTGTGTGTCAGCAGCTCTCAGTGCCAGTGAAGTGCATGTCTACTTAACACCGGCCACGTTTGGAATACAGCGGTAGCATAACACTAGTACACACTGCATACTTCAGCAACCCTGAAAATAAAGAATTGTTTAGTTTATTTTTTTAATGGTCTGTTTTTATTTTTATTTTAAGCTTTTATTTATTCATTTTAGTTATTTAGTACTAAAATGTAAACAAAATTAACAAAATTACCTAAAAAGTACCTAAAATTATATTATATATATATATATATATATATATATATATATATATATATATATATATATATATATATATATATACATATATACATACATACATACATACATACATACGGTTTTATTTTTTTAGCTTATTAAATTAAATTTAAATTAAATTAAATTAAATGTAGTTATTTCCTTGCCTAAATTTTGTGGTTCATTCAAATTCTAAAAATATTTGCTGTATATTACATGATAATAGGCATTTGTCTTCAGTTCAAGTCTCACACACATCCAAAAATCCATAAAAAAATACTAATTATTATAAAACTTAAGACACTAATACCATCCTGGTTCCATGTATACTGCACACAACAAAAATTTGTACGAGTGGTCATTTTTATTTTTTTATTTAAAGAGTGAAATGAATGAATGATTTATTAGAACTATTGCTTGTGCTTACTGAACTGTTAATGGGCTGTTTTTCTTCATTATAGGCAGGTGAATGGACACTACATCACCAAACAGGAAACACATCAAAGAGAATCCTCTAAGTGTCTAATGTCCGGTGGGAATTTGGTTATAAATCTTTGATTGGTCATAAAAATAAACAGTTCAGTTTAGCCCACAACACACACACACACACACACACAAGCATACATACATGGGGGGAAATTCATATTACTAGATCTGAATCTGTCAGTCTATAATTCTAGTGTGCATGTTCTCATATTTGATGCTTTGAGTTCCGGCTGAAATTGATAAACTGTGTTTGAACTGTAATCAGATCATGGCTCTATTTCCTGTTCCATTAACTCCTTTGAATTTTGGTTGAATTCCATTATTCAGAGAGATTGTGATCTGCTGACCTGATCTGGTGCTCTCCTGAGTGACCTCTGCTCCTCCTTTCCTCTGATCCTTTCTTTCTTGTTTTCTCATTAGAGCTGACAGCGCATCCCAGTGCTCGACTCAAGCAGGTCAGGATTTAACTGTAATGTGGATGTTCATACATTGAGACTGCCATACAGGGATTAGTTTGGGACATTAAGATGACATGTTAGTAGTTATACAATTTAAGCTTGAATATCAAAGTGTTTCACAGTAACAGTCAGGAGCAAATCTGTTAAATGATTCATGACGGGGTGGGGTGCTGGTAATGAAATCTACTGAGACTCCAGCTGCAAATCTGCTCCAAATAAACTGACTGTTAAAAAAATCTATTGTGGTGCAAACAAACAAAACAATTGAAGGAACATAAAAAGCTAAAAAATGCAAGCTTTAAAAATCATGCAAAGAATTTACAAAGCCTTATTAGGAAAGTTAAATTAAAATGCCTCATTAGTTAAAAAATGGCAAATTCAAACCTAAATTTTGTTAAAAATGCAAATAAATTAATATACTCTACTAATGAAATAAAAAGCATAATTATTAAAAAAAGAGAATATAAAAATCTTACATTATAATGCTATAAAAATCTGAAAATGATTTTTTTAAAGCATGAACAATTAAGTTTTCTATCTAAAAACTAATAAAAAATACTAATGTCATTAAAACATGCAAAACAGTTAAAGCAGCATTAAAGGCAAGATAATGCAAATTTTGAAAACATGCAAAGAATTAAAAAATCTAATCTTATTTAAGTATAATTAAAAAAGTTTAAAATAGTAAATTAAAACAAAATTGGTTAAAAAAAAAGATAACATTTAAAACATGCAAAAATGAATACATACATAATTCCATCAGTTAAATTAATAATTATTAGAAAACTTATTAGATAAATAAGAGAAAATTAATACATTTAAATCATGCAAACTATTTAAAAATTCCTTTAAAAGCATGCGAAAACTTAATATGTAACACACACACACACACACACACACAAACATCAATATCCTTAAAACGTGCAAAACAACTGATATGTAAAGTAAAATTAAATAAATTCTTAATAAAAACAGACAAAATGGAAATAAGTTGTTAATTCAGCATGAAACTTTTATAATCAAGTGTGTTTGTGTGTGTGTGTGTGTGTTTAAAGTGGTTGACTGGCAGGCTTGAGTACATTCCCCAGTTGATTTAGTGCAGTTAAGATCAGATGGAATGTGTCAAAGCCAAAAGCTCCAGTTTAATCTCGCTGGCCTCCCCTTCCTCTGACAACACAAGCTGACATCTGACTGACAGTGGGAGCAAAAGAGAGAGAGATCCGGGGTGAACGAGAGTCAGACAGGAAGAATGATAAGGTGATCTAGAAAAGATCAAAGGGGGTTTCAAGAGACAAACAGATGCATTAAACAGCAACAAGACTTTTAATGGTGTTCAGAAGCTTTTCTTTATTGGCCTAAAGATTTGAGTCACAGAAAGTGTGTAAAAGTTGCTGTGTGTGTGTGTGTGTGTGTGATTTATTTTGTAAAAAAACAAAAAACAAAGCATGCACAATCGCTCCTTCCAAATTCACTCAAATAACCTTCAACTTATTCATTGAAATAAACCAAACTGCAGAAAACCAACACTCTCCTTAATTTACGACAAACAAACAAAAACCTACAGCACTTTTGAGCCTCAGGTGAATTAAACAGGTAAATGTTTTGAACACAAACAATGGCCAAAATGCTCTTGTAGGCAGGTACTGAGAACAAATGTTATCATTTCTATTCAATTCTGGAACATTTTCATAAGTACTTCATAATAAACCGGTGAATCACACACAAAATTTCACATTTCGGCCCAAAATTTTGCGTGTGTGTGTTTATGTGTTTTGGGGAACTGGGGTGAAATACGACCTGGAAATGTTCTTGACAGATTTCATGAGATGCACCCAAACATGTCATGGCCCCAGGATGCAAGAGCATGTGTGTGGATGTGCATTTGTGTGTAATACAACTGCATTGTAAAGAACAAAAGAAAAGCAACAGATTTAACTCTTACAACACATTGAAACTTCAGCGAGACTCCCATGAAAACCCCTTTTATAGCTGTCCTCTATTAAAACTTGTGTCTTAAAATGTAACAAACCCTTTCCCATTAATTCCAGCTGCAGAAACACAACTCCGAAAAGGTTAAGGATAGATGGAACAGCCAAGAAGAAAATATAATTATAGAACAGCAAAAAACACTTTTCAATAAACAGATTTCACATCAGAGGGTCAGAGCTCTCGAACAAGATGGCAAACTGACCCATGAGGGGTTAAACACAGCATGCTAAACACACAGCTAAAAGGCAAAGGTTAAAAAAACTCTTTCCTCAAAGTAAACACATTTGTATACCACCTTCCCTTACAACGCTGAATTGCAAGTGTACAAAATGCATCTCTGGTCTGCATGCATCATGTATTGTAGGACATTTACACATGCCACATGAAGTTTCATATCAGTCTATATAGGCACCTCATTTCCTCTCCTAATCTGCAGAAATAAAGCTTTGTGACAGCATAGGTCAATTCAAAGTGCATATATGAAAAAGAAAATCACATAAAGGAAAAAAGCAGAAAGGTGGAGCACTTGTGCTTCTCGCAATTAAAAATTTGAATGCTTGGCTGCACAAAAGAAGTTATTATTATCTACTGTCGACCCTGTTTAGAGCAACTCAACTAGAGTTAAGCTAATGATTTAAGCAAAACTGATGAAGTACCTCACACTAGGGGTGTACAATAAATATCGTCCGATAATTAATGTGCATCTTGTCAGTAAAGCCGGTTCTCTAATCAACTGTAAATTCCATCAGGTGTGTGATTTCACATAGAGCAGCTGTTACTACACAGAGCCGTTGTTAACTGACTAGCTGCGCAAATAAACGCTGATAATGAATGTGGATTTGCGCAGCTAGTCAGTTAACAACGGCTCCGTGAAGTAACAGCTGCTCAATGTGAAATCACACAACTGATGGAATTTACCGTTGATTAGAGAACCGGCTTTACTGACGAGATGCGCATTAATTATCACACAATATTTATCGCGCACCCCTACCTCACACATTATTTTATACAACCAGGCAACCAAGTAACCTGCCAGAGGTCTAGACAAGTGTCGGATGGCTGGGTTAAACTGTGAGGGAAATGAAGCTGTTATATCTCTGAATGTTCCTCTTGAGGATCTCAGAGCAGGGCCCGAGGACACGCTCGAAACGAGGCCTGTCCAGCTTCACGCACTTGAGCGGACCTCTGGCCACGACTGTGGCTGCACGGGGTCTGTTCAGTAGCAGTGCTATCTCACCTGAACAAATAAAACAAACACACATAGATTAGCTTAATGACTTGTTTCAAAAGGTACATCTGATTAATTTGGATTTTTCTCACTTTTTTTCCCTCTGGCATAAAATTGATCTTATATACCCTTCAAAACGTATAATATTCAAGGCATCCAGGTTATTAATTAACACTAGGTTGACAAAAGAAATCACAAATGTGTTATGGCATCAGGTCTGGTGTCCCTCAGGGCTCTGTTTTGGTACTGCTTAAATTTACATAATTAACAACAAGTTTAATACTTAGTAACCTGGCTATCCCTAATGAACAAATGTGAACTATGCCACTACACAGAGGTCAGCTGGTCGTAGCAATAGTTTATTTACTTATAGAAGTCTATGGTTTTGCACTGTTTTTGCAAGAACACTGAATGTATATAATGACACGAATGTGTAGACTTTTAAAGGACAAAAATAAATAAATTGCAATACAATAATATGTGGTTTTACTAAATGTTTGAAAATAAAAGTAGGGAGGATTACATGTCAGGGCTTCTCTATATTATTTTGCTAAAGTTGCAAACAGTAGTTAATCAGAACAAGACAAAGTACAGTATGCTAAAAATGTAATTAAAACAATGATTAGAATAATGATAAGGATACATATGTTACATAAAAATAACTAAAAGAGGGCCAAAATCATAAATATATAAGAAATTTAACATTTTCAAAATAATTAAATATAACAACATTTAGTAATAATTAGTGTAATGATAATCATCATCATCATAATTATTATAAATACAAGTAAAATAATAATTAGAATGATGTTAAGGATGTTAATGTTACATAAATATTGTGTAAGAACTAAAACACGGAAAAAATCATAAATATATAATATTTTTATTTTAATAATTAAATTTAATAATATTTAGATGAAATTAGAGTTATGATCATCATTATTATAAATAATATATTAATGCAAATAATTATACACTTTTTTATTATATTTTCTATTATTGTATTATGACTGTTTTTGCTCTGTTTGTGTAAGAACATTGACTTTATAAGTCAATTAAATTATACAAATGTGTACATTTATGACCCCTTTAAAGAAAAAATCATAACAATAAAGTATTTAAAGACAATTAAACATTTAAAGACATTTACTTTATTTTTAAGCAAAAACTGATAAGTAATTGCGCCATTTGAGCAGCCTAACAGTGCAACACTGACACAATCCAGTGGTTTGAGGAGGGACTACCTCACTGGCCAACCTAAACCTAACCTTAAGCATTTCGAAAATCTGTTTAAAACAATCACATTTTCTCCCATTCTGTTTGGTGACACTAGTGTTCCAGAAATGTCTCTCTCCATCTTTAAGCAGTCATCAGTTAAAATTCACTGCCTTTGCTGTATGCTGATAACACAAACACACCGCTTTGAAATTATACAGTCACAATACAAAAAGCAGTGTCTCGCTATATAATGTAAATATTACTTTACTCACTATGTCGTGTGATAAGCCAAAGATCAGTGCGCCTGTGGTGCAGCAGTGTAAACCGCACTGACGGTAAACAAGCACACAGATCTACATTCTGCAAGCCCTGCACATGACGAACTGCCACCTGTTAGGAAAGCTACTCTTCCTGTCTGGCTCAGGCACTTCTGTTCTCTTATTTACAAGACTCTGGCACAACGCTGCAGGCTCTGCGATCCTCACAACACTCACCGAAGTAGTCAGACGGACCCAGGCGGCCCACTTCAACATATTCTTCATTATCAGACCTGCGCTGCAGAACAGATGCTGTACCCTGGGAAGAGAAAGAGAAAGTGATATGCAGATTTAATGAGAAGGAAATCTACAAAAAGAAGAAAAAAAGAAGACCGATCAGCTTTGCTCACGGTCTCAAGTTTGAGACACTTCAGAAGGATTATTGAAAAAGAGATTATTTGCTTTGTATGCCTGCAGGTGTACAGGATTTAGACAACTTTGTGACTCGCACACACACACATACGAAAACACGTTATAGACCGACACACACATACATACTGTACATGCACACCTGGGCCTGGCAGTGTTGAGATTTTTCAACAGTTATAGAGTTCCACTGCATGCAGCGGCCCACACTACAATGCAAAAACTCATTTAGTAAGATAAACAAGGAGACACACACGTTTTGTCACATCAAGGACAAATACATTACCCACAATACAACAGTAAAATGAGGGAGGCTCACAGGCCAGGGCTTTTCCATTCATAGTCACTTTACAGACATTGAAAACACTAAAGCAGTTAATCAGTACAAAATGAAGTATGTGAATAATGCAAAAAAAAAGCATGTAAATCAATAATTAGAAAAATTTACAGTAAGTGATGTAAATATTTTTTTTAAGTAAAACAGGCAAAAATCTGTAATATAAGAGTTAAATGTGCATAAATGATATAGAAAAATAATAAATAATAAATTAATAAATAATATAAAAAATATTATATAAAATAATATAATAATACATTTATTAAAATTTTAAATAAAGAAGAAATAAAAAATATAACGAATAATAAAAATAATAATTAGAATTATTATATTATAATAAATATTACTAAATAAATACATAAATTTAGATTTATTTATTTATTTAAGTTTATTTGGATAGGGACAGATACAATAACATAGATAAACTTTGACAGTCATCTGATGCATGTATCATAATGTTTTTAGCTAAAGCTAATTTACAACACTTGTCCCTAAGTAGGGCTTTTTGGTAAAAAAAAAAAAGGAAACAAACAAATATAGTTTCATTCACATTAACATTAATATAATAACGGAAAAGAAAAAGGCTAAAAATGCAATACAATGGGAAGTAATACAAAAGTACTAAAAGTATACATAAAGGACAATCTAAGAAGACTAAATATGAGAGCAACTTTGTTCCTGAATTAACCACAATTTAATTTTTTTTTTGAAGGTGGCTAATGTTGGGATGCATTTAAGATGATCTGGCAGAGCATTCCATAATTTTGCCCCTTTCACTGAAACAGCAACCTGGCCAAATGATGTTCTACGAAAAGGGATGTAACAATTGATTTTAGATGCAAATCTGGTGCATCTAGTACTTTGCTGTCTTGTTATTATTTTGCAGAGCAGTAGTGGAGAAGCATCATTTAAGCATTTGAAGACCAGTTTAACCAGATGCAGAGAAATAAAATTAGCAAAACTTAAGATCTTATATTTACTTAGAATTTGGCAGTGATGGTACCTTATTCTCTTCTTGTCTAGAACTTTCAAGGCTCGGTTGTAAAGACACTCTATGGGTTTGACTGATAACTGATGAGCTTGAGACCATGTGGTTAAGCCATAAGATATGTGTGAAAGAATCATAGAATTAAAAAAAATAAAAGCACAGTCGAGAGTCAGACAGTTTCTTATCATCATAAAACAGCTCAAATTGGCCCTAATGGTTTTACAGATTTTCTTAATATGACTTTTAAAATTCAACTGATAATCTATATTTATTCCAAGATACTTCACTTCAGGTACTTGTTCAATAAGTTCCCCATTAATTTTTATGTTCAAAAGTTGTGTTGGAGGTAGTTTTTGAATAGAGAAGCAGACAGAGTTTGTTTTTTTAGTATTAAGAGTTAAACAAGATGAGGCCAGCCAAGATGATATTCTTGCTAAATTAGCATTAAGTTTGTCAGCCACAGAGATACATGCATCAGCAGATGCATACACCACTGTGTCATCTGCATACATCAGTAGACCTATATCTGGACATACTACGTCTGGTAAGTCATTAATATATAGACTGAAGAGTATAGGTCCCAAGACCGTGCCTTGAGGAATGCCTGTTTTAATTTTAAGAAAAGTGGATCTCACACTATTAATCACAACACACTGTTCACGGCCCTTTACATATGATTCAAACCAGGACAATGTTTTTTTGGATAAGTTGAATTTAGCTAATTTTGAAATTAATATGTTGTGATTTACTGTATCGAATGCTTTTTTAAAATCTAGAAACACAGCACCAGCTACATTTCCCTGGTCAAGTGATTGTTTGATATTTTCAGTTAATAGACAGATTGCAGATTCTGTGGAATGGTTGTGCCTGAATCCAAATTGCATAGGACTCAGATACTGGTTTGTCTCAAGATAGTGCATGAGTTGTTCTGAAACAATCTTCTCTAAAACTTTAGATAAAGCTGGGAGAAGACTGATAGGTCTGTAATTACAAGACATTTTGTCATCTCCTGATTTAAAAATTGGTATAACTAGAGCATTTTTCCAACCATCTGGGAATTGTCCTGATTTAATGGATATATTAACAAGATAGGTGAGAGGCTGGACCAAAATGCTGCTATATTTTTTAAGAAAAGCTGTATCTAAATTAAAAATATCTTTTGAGAACGTGGTGTTAAGGTCCTGTATAGCTTTCAAAACAGCTGTCTCACTAACCTCCCTGAGCTGAAATGAGTTATCTTGACCTTCAAACAGGTCTACTTTTGTTAGGCCTATATCGTTACAGCATGGAAAGCTTGATGCTAGGTTGCTAACTGATTGTATAAAAAAGTTATTGAATTCATTAGCAACTTGTGCATTATCATTGATGGTGTGTTCACCCATTTTAAGTTCATATTTTGTTTGGGTGAGATTACCCTTTGGATTTAGTAGGCTGTTTATTTGTTTCCACATTAATTTGCCGTTCCCTTTAGCCTCTGTTAGAGCTTGAATATAATAATTTGATTTAGACATTCTAAGTTCTTTGACAACTTGGTTACGCAAACCTTTAAATAGTTTCAAATCAGTGTCCCTTCGGGTCTTAATAAAAGTTTTCAAGGCAAGGTCTCTCCTTTTCATCAGTTTTCGAATATTATCGTTCATCCATGGTAGCTGAAATTTCCTCTGTGATTTCTTTTGCTTTTTAATGTATTTATCAACAATACTCCCAATAGTAGACATAAGCTTATTACAGCAATCGTTTACTTTATCATATTGTTGAAGCTCATCCCAGTTAACACCCTTTAACTCTTTCTCAAATTCAGTCTGCTTTTTACGAGGTATTTCAAGTTTAAATAAGTACCGATTTGAATTTAAAAATCTACTCATTCTTTTCTTTGTCAGTTTTCTTGCAATTAAAATCATATTATGGTCAGATAGACCAGTAACCAAATTATATGTTTTTATGATTCTGTCAGGTTTGTTAGCGAAAATTAAATCTATTAGTGTTTGAGTATTCCTGGTGATACGCGTAGGGGTTTCAATCATTTGAATAAAATCATGTTTAGACGCAAGATTTTTCAGTTTTTTCCTGCAATGTTTGTCTATCCAATTTATATTAAAATCACCGAAGACGAGCACCTCATTCTTCTGCTTAAAATTTTTAAACATCGCATCCAAGTTTTCACAAAGCGTTGTAGTGCATGCCGAGGGAGGATTATATACCACTAAAATATAAAATTGCATACTTTGCGACAATATTACATTAATACATAGACATTCAGTTGACATATCAACAGTTGGATACATTTGCTTTGAGTTGAACGTGTCCTTAATATAGATCAGTACACCCCCACCCCTTCCCACAGTTCGGTCCCTTCTAAAACATGTATACCCCGGAACATCGATTATACTAGTTGGAATTTTATCATGCAGCCAAGTTTCGCTAATACATAGAAAATCGACGTTGGACTCAGACAACAATATCCTGATCTCATCTCGCTTGGGAAATAAGCTTCTGATATTTAAATGACCTCCTAAAATACCTTTAGGCTTTGCCGTGGAGTCCCAAACAACTCTGGCATGATTAACAGTCTGAAAGAATAAAGTTTGTCTCTGTTTAGTCAATACTTGTGTTTGGAGTGATCTTACTTTGTCGGGGACAGTTCTTATTCGCCGACCAGCACTGTTAGCTGAGCGGTTCAGGGAACTCGCAAAGGCCAGCTTGTTATCCACCGTCGCGCCGGCCCCAGTCAACCCCTCAACCGCGCAGGTCGTTCTCTCCGCCTGCTCCGCCGTCCCTCCAACATCGCGGAGCTGCACGTTCAGGTCCCCGCGCCAGGCTCCGTCCTCGCCGGCGAACAGAGACCGGCCATCCGCGAGCACTCCAGGTAGTAAGGAGCCGATCGAACCAGTGTCATCCAGGGCAAGAAACTCCACTCGCTGGCGGGGAAGGAGGCCCGCCGCGCCATCAACAGGTGCACCCACAGATGCACCCACAATGCCCGGGCCTGGATTGAGCTGCACATCTCCCGCCAGCAGTACCAGAAGGAAAAGGTATGATGCCGCATAGGATTTGTTTGCTTTAATGCAGTTGGAGTAACATTTTGTTGTGCGTAAAGTGCGCCTTGGATCAAAGATTAAAAAGGAACGGTAAATGATGAGTTGTCCATATCCGAAGTTGTACAGTTGTATTTTCTGGGGAAAAAGGCTTATTTGATAATTTCTTACAAACTCTGATTGGGTTCTGGATTTTAAGAAACCAGTCTTAGAGGCAAAAAATGTGAAAAATACCGCTGTAGTGCAGATGAACAGCAGGTAGAGACTCAAGTAGAGACTCAGATGGCATTGATTGTTTGTGTGCCGTCTCTGGCGTTCAGGTTGTTTCTGATCAAAACGCGCACATATACTTTGATTTGTGTTAGATATCAGCGGTGATTGCATCGGTGTTAAAAGCTTGACCAACCAATATTTAAGATGTGTGGATCTAACGAAGAGATGAGTAAGTCTGGAAGAAAGTGCAGCAAACACGGAGCCCCACCAACCGTGTATGCGCGCCATATTCCTGTTCCTTGGGAACTACCTGTCTAGATTAATTACATCAATATAAATGTAAATATAATAATAATAATAATAATAATAATAATAATAATAATAATTGATTAAAAACAAATAAAACCCAACTATTATTAAATTATTAAATAAAATAAAAAACATATTTTTAGTGTTCGCAGACTTATATTATTAAATATATATTTATAAACCAGTGTCAGTCTAGTGTTGATAATTACTGACATAGCATCTGTCAAAGTCTTCAGTAACAGATTATTGTCCACTGACCAGGGCTGTAGCTGGTAGCACTATTGGATCTGCTTGATTCATAATTAGATTAATACAACGTCCTTATGTAACTGAGTAAACTAGGATTTAGTGAGTAAATGTGGGGGTTGGTAGCAGGTCAAGAGGTCATCTACAGACTATTTTGCTGTGTCAATCAGGGCTTTGCATGTCAACAGCAACAATTTGTAGCCGGGAAATACTTTGCATGTCCAATTTTGATTGGATTTCATTTCCTTATTAGTGGAAATCAGTGCAATGCATACCAATTTTTACTAAGACAGAGCACATACAGTGAGAAGAGGCTAAACACTTGATGGACGCCAGACCTGAGCTGTTTGTTCTCAAAGGAGTTGTTGTCTACACTCAAACTGTTAGTGGACACTGACATGATTTTAAACAGCGTTGCTGAAGACTAAATGGCGCATGTCAAAGGTGTCAGTAACATATCGCCCCACTTCCCATGGCTGTGTCTCACTTGTAGCACTACTGGATCTCTTTGGAGCTTTCAGCACATAGTTGACCCCATTGACATTAACATCCTGCTAGGAAGACTGGAAAATCACGGGTCAAGTATGAAAATTAAGGGTCAAGGATAGTGTCCATCAAAGCTGTATCCTGGAGTTATTATTTCTATCATTATAAACATTAAACTTCCACTGCTACACTGATGAAACACAATTATGCCCCTTCAAAACTAAATGGTTCTTCTGTACTGTTTTCCCCAATTGTAAAGATCCCGGTGTTATGGTCAATTTTGAGCTGAACTTTGACATTTCTGACATCTTAGAACACCTGGAAAATTTGTAGCAACACCTTGGAAACCACAAGTGCTAAAACATCTTAGAACAACAATTACAACACCCTAGCAACCAACCATAATATTCAGTCTATAATATTCATAATATAACAGTCACATAACAAGGTGCTAAAATCAGTTAGAACACTTCTGAAACTGCATATCAACACCCTCGAAACTAGTCAGAGATAGTCAGTCTGAGATAGCGAACCATCTCCCAGTTTTCCTCCGGCTCCAAAACAGCCGGCCAATCAATGAACAGAGGGTGGGATGAGAGCCGTGATGTAGACGCTAAGCACCGAATTTAGGACTGTAGTTAAGGTTAGGGAAATCGAAAACAGACATGGAAACACGGGATGCTTTTTGCTCTGTTGTGGAGAATTTTCCTGACATTTGCCAACTGAAGCCAAAACAAGAATAGTGTTTGTTTCACATTTTGAATGGAGGTGAAGTTGTGCCCCTACTCCCGAGTCCCGACAGGTTTTGGGAAAAGTTGAATTTATCAACTGTTACCAATCATCAGTGAGAAACTAGGGAGGCCAAAGTCCGGTAAGGTGATAATTGTGATCGTGAACTGCTATGTTCACTCTGGTATTTCGCTCGATGGTTTTGTTCTCGCAGGATTCCTGTGTTTTTGGTGGAAGTTCGAGGTGGTCGAGGCGGCGAATAACACACATCATAACCAAATCTTATATGATTGGTTTATGGGTAACCAATGATTTTAAACTTCCGACAAGTTTCATGGTTGAGCACTAGACAGATTTTCTTCAGTAAATGACAAAATCAGGTCTACGTATATGAAATTTCACTGCTAACTTACAAAGCTGTGTAATATAGTATTTAAGACTACCTGACAGATCTCAAAACACCCTACTGCCTGCTGTGTCTCAATCACAGGATGCTTGGCTCTTCCATGCACTGTACGAACATCTGCTGATGGAAAGACATTGTGTTACAGAGGTCCACAGCTGTGGGACTGCCTCACTGCCAATATGAAGAATCAGACACACTGCCAACATCTTGTTCATTATCTAGAACACAAACATTCCAGTTCAGTCAAGCATATAGCTAAAGTAGCTCATGCAGATATGTACATGCTACCATTTTTACCTGAGGGCATCAAGCTCAATTGCTCAAACTCAAGAGTTTGGGATGCCAATAGACTTGCTGTTTACTCACGTTCAGTAAAGTCTGGTTGTGGCGTCTGGACGGGCGGCTCTCCACCACTCAGTCTCTTTTAAGAGATCCACACCATCTAATTTGCCTTAATGCATAAATGCTCTTTCTGATTCTGAAATACTAATGAATCTTCTCCTCTGCATCTCTTGCATTGATGTGTGCATGTTAGGAATGCATATTTGTGCACGCTTTCATGGGATGAAGTAGGCAGAACTATACTTAACGTTTGATTTTCTCACGCTCGTTCACACATCACTATTTATCTTACAAGTTACAAATTACTGATTAGTATAATCATTCCGTCTTTTGGCCAGAATGTAAGGCAGTAATCACATATATCCCAGTAATCCCAAAAAGCACTGTGGCAAGCTGAGAAAAATCCATCCATCCGTCTGTCTATCTATCTATCTATCTATCTATGGGCAGGTCATAGTCTGAGACTAGACATATATGTCTCTCAAACAAAAGTACAGTCCTTTCTGACCAGCTCTTACTTGCAATGCTTATGAATAACTTTAATGTGCAAAAGACCTAACCCTGAAAGAAAATGTGGAAACAAGTCAGAACATTGCATTTTTAATATGCCAAGGATGGCTTTCATCTTTTTCCGATTTGAATGTGCCTGTAATTATGTGGTACATAATGAAAGAGTCCACTTTTTTCTTTCCTCCTTTTTCTTAAAAAAAAAGCTTTTAAGCTAAGTTTTAAGTTTTGAGTGTTTCGATTTGTCCCCAGTGGATCAGTGTCCTGGTATGTGCAGGATCTTGGCTGGGGACGTGCTCTCCAGGGGGATGACATCACAGGGATGCCCTGGAGCTGTTGGTTTTGCATTGCTATTAAATTAAAAGTCTCACAATGAGCATCTGTGGGAAAACCTATTTAAAACACACAAAATACGAACACAAACACCCAAATGCAAATAATTCAGCAGACGTATGGCACAGAGATCTCTAACTGGCCTTCTGCTCTCACACTATTAAGACAGTCTGACAACAGCTGTATGGGTAATAAACCCTTCCATGAATCATCACATTTACCACAGCCCAAATTAAGATGATGGAACATTATACATGGTGAAATCATTCATGTGTGATGCATCTATGCATAGTTGCTGTGTGACTCAATCAAATCAAACAACAAGTGTTTTCCAAAACAAAGTATAATATAAAAAAATAAAATAAAAACATAAAAAATAATTATATTACTGACATAAAATAACAAAATAAAACAAAAATATAAAGAATTTTCATTTTGTTAAACAATGTACTAAAATAAAAATAATAAAAAACTACATAGACATAATAAAAACTAATAAAAAAAAATATATTAATAAAAATGATAAGAGTGTCTTAATGATAATAAGATAACACTGTTTCAAACACAGAGTATTTGAAACAGAATCCAATATAAACTGGACTAAGATGCTGAATTAGTTTGACCAATAGCATGCAGGCATTGTACATAATTTACATCATTGAATTAAAGGGTGCCAGAAGGTGGGATCTAGAATATGTATGATCTATAGAGAACAGACAGATAGACAGATTGTATGATGAAAATAAAGCCAAATCCCAGATATTTTAGGCTATTTGGAAATCCTGGCCAGGACATGTCCATGAAAAAGAGTGTGTATGGACATGGTCACCCTGATGTTGGACGGAGACAGCAAGGCAGTTCACTAGGCTTTGGAGCAGAACCATAATGTGATAAATCAATAAGAACATGTCAGTTTTAATGCTGCAGGAAACCAACTTTTTGTCAATATGTGTCCTTTGATCCTCCTGTTTAGTGTGTAATTAGTCGTGGGTGTGTGTATGAATGATGGTCCAAACCACAAAAATGAAAGAGGTGAAAAATAAAAGGAAGAAGTTTTGTTCACAGTGGCTGTCAAGAAGACAAACAAGAAGCCAAAAGGAAGAACTATGGGACCAGAGCTGGACAATGACACCCACACATCTCTCCCTTCCCAAGCCTGTAAAGCCGTCTCTGGTTCCCTCGCTCAGGTCTGGAGTCTGGGCCTGACCCTGTGTGAAAGTCTGCAGCCCACATTCCATCACTGAACCGCTGGCCACCCCGCGCTGGGAATCAGGCGGAGACGGAGGAAGAGAAAGAGACAAACAGGCAGCGAGGCAGAGCCGTGTCTCATGCTAAAGTTCTCTTCATTTATTTTTATCTGTCCCTCTGCACTGCTCTTCCCTGACCCAGATGAACACAAGATGATAAAAATGCATAATGGAGTAGGAGAATACAAAAAAGCGAAGGAAAATTGAAATAGAAAACAGAATAGCAAACAGAAAAAAAGAGAATAGAACAGAGCAAAGTGAACAAAACAATACAAAACAGAATATATCTGAAGAAAACAAGCAGAACAGATCATATAAAATACAACAAACAATTACAATAGAATAGAACAGTAAAGAGTAAATAGAATAGAAACAGAATAGAACAAATACAATAGATTGCAACAGAATAGAACGCAGAGTAGAACAGAAAAGGTTGAGCGTCATCGATCTCCATTAAATTCACAATAAATCGAACAGATACTACAGTAATGCAAAGTTTCACCTGCGTGATGTTTGGCTCCTCAACATCAGGAATGTTTTATCAAAATGATGAGCAGGCCAACCCAAAAATCAATTTTCTCCTTCAATGGGAATTCTGTCTGATAGTAATAAATCATCAATCCGTTATATCTCCTCAGCGAGCCTTGTGATTAGAGTTATCATTCATGTATGTGGTTCAAGGAAGAGTTACGAACCAAACTTTACTAGTAATTTGAGGTTTGTTCAAAACACCAACCCAACCTTGCCTTAGGAATCACCATGTATAAGCAAGGAATAAACAGGTGGATTCATGGGAGCACAGGTCAAGGAACAAGAGGCATCCAAATGAAGGTTTAGAGCTCCACTTCACTCAACAGCCTGATGATATTAGTTCTGCAACTTTAATGGAGAATGAGAAGGAAAAACGAGAGCGGCACTGAAAATATGAGCACATGCACGGACGGGAAAAGAGCCCCCTCCAGACTTCACAACATCTTCATAAATGTGGAGTTAATCAAAATATTGTTCAAAGATCTGGCAGAGAATGAGAAGAATGCTGAATCAGCACCACGAGGGCTTTCAGAAATGTAAATGTGCTCTTTGGTGTTGACAGCACAGAGCGAGATTGTCAGCTAACTCAATAGAGGATAGAGAAAACGAGCAGAAACAAACTTACATGCACACTATATTCAATATATAATAGGACTCCACTGCAAACTCCCTTACAATGTCATAATTCAATATTCACACAATTCAGAGTTTAAGCTTCATGATACCGATCTGAATTAAGTATGTTTCTAGCAATAGGGGTTGTCTGAAAACGACTCTGGGGCTCTCACGCATGACATAAAGCTTGGTTTGATTGATTTAGAAGGTGTGGAGAGAGTCAGATCAATATGAAATCAAGCAGGATACCACAAATTAGATTTCCAAAAGTACTGGAAATCCAAACTCCTCAGGGAGCCTTGGGCAGAACCAAAGGAGAGCCATCCTCCTCTAGTGAGAAAGTACTTAAATGACTGTTAATGTGGTTACCAAAAAGGTAGGATTGTTCTTTAACAGCTGTAATGAACCAACAGTCATTTCTACACATACCTCTGTAATAATGAAGAAATCATCTCCAGGCTCTCCCTGCACTACGATCTTCTCTCCATCTTCAGACTGCACAGGCTCCAGAGCATCGGCCACTGTCAGCCTCTCCCACTTATCAAGGGATTCTGCAGGACACAAGCCAAACATTTTAAATCAGATTTTCCTTTTCAGATCTTAAGGGGCATGAACAGTTTCAACGCTTGAACTCAGAATTCAAGTTCAACAATAATAATAATAACAATGTTATTAGGGGAGTGTGAAAATTTGGGGAAAGAGTGAATCAATTTAATTTACAATTCATAGGTTTACATTTTAATTCAGGAACAATTTGATTTAATCCAATTCACAATGAGGTAAGTGTATTCATATGATTATGTAAATACTTCTCACAATGTGTCTTAAGAAAAAAAAAAAAACTAAGACTATTTAAACTATTTAAAGGGACAGATCACCCAAAACACAAAATTCTGTCATCAATATATTTTTTTTCCATACTGTGTTTCCCACAGTCTACAAAATATCTTCGTTTGTGTTAATTAGAAGAAAGAAACAACTTGGGGATGACTAAATGATGACAGAATTTTCATTTTTGGGTGAACTATTCTTTTAAGATTGCACACAGAAACCTGAACGTAAACACATTAAGGGCCCTATTTTAACGATCTAAGTGCATGGTCTAAAGAGCACGGTGCATGTTCACTCAGGGGTTTCCAAATCCACTTTTGCAGGTATAACGACAGGAAAAATGGTCTGCGCTCCTGGCGCATGGACTAAAAGCATTGTTCTTATTCTCCAAATGAGTAATGGGTGTGTTTTGGGGCATAGCATGCAATAAACTAATCAGAGTCTCATCTCCCATTCCCTTTAAGAGAGAGTTACTTCTCATGCCTTGGTGGATTTGCTATTTAAATGGCAGAATTTTAACCGAACGCATCTTCAGAGAGCAGACAGAGCTGCCTAATTTTGATACATGCAAAGACTATCCCTTATGACATGTATGACATTTTTATATTTATGTAGCCTACACAATAATATTATTTTACACTGTAATCCTTTCATTTTTTATATTTGGCTTGATTGTGTGATGCTGCACACCCCTGTGTGTAATAAGCAAAGTGAACACGCATCGTGGATCCGCCCAGAGGTGAATTTTTTACTAACATGCTCTTTAAATAACAAAAAATATATATATTGGGCCATAGACTAGGTTTGAGTTGGTCTATGTTCTATGGTCTAGTTCCTGAAAAAGCAAGGCACCAACAATGCGCCTGAACACACCTCTTTTTTAGACCAGCACACCCATGGGTGAAAATGCATTTGCTATTTAAACAATGCTGGATCCCATTTTTATCGTATTTCATCTTATAGAAAATAGCTGTGATTTTAACGCAAATAAACAAATAAAAAAATTATAATAAAAATTTAAATGTAATATTTGGGCCTATTTATTATTGGCATGTGCATGAGGATGCAAATGATAGTGTGCTACATCTCCATTAATTTGTGCATGCAAGTAAATGATTATTTATATATTTTAAAATATTGAACAATACTTTCCCAAATCACAACTCATTCGATTTTTAGCATCTTAAATCAATTCTTGACCGAAGCAATAACTCACGATCCAAAAATGTTTCAAAATCTATGTGTATGGATCAGCGGCATTCGTGATAAATGCATTGGGAAAACGAGTGATTCATAACACCTCTAGATGTTATAAATCTGAAAATACTAAAACATCATGGTGCAAACAAAGCAGCAATGCACTGAAATAAAAGGCATAGAAGTTAAAATGAGAACTTGTTGAATATCCATCTAACCAAAAGTAACAAACAGCTGTAGAGACCACTGAAAGACCTTTGTGTGTGTGTGTGTGTGTGTACAACGAGCATCTGGTGGTCCTTGAGCAAGCAGTGGGTGTGTCATCAGAGACTCCGACTAATGCTTTAATAAATAAACCGACTAATCAGAAAGACACCCAGGCTTATCACAAAACTTCCTGCAGAATGTGAGGACTGCACCTCGACCTAGAAGAGCTTCTGTTGCTCGTGGAAAAAAGAAACCACCAAAGCCATCATTCAATACCCACCCCATTCCACAAACCCTTCCCACCTTCCAGCATCCATCACACAGGCGTACCACACACGACCGTGACCACACTCATACCCTCTGGACTTCTGCAGAGCCACTCCATCCTCCAGCTGCAAACAATATTGAACGCCTCTGCCCTTCTCTGTTTGCTCTCTCTGTCATTCTTCATTTCCCAACATCCCAATGCAGGACAGTAACGGACAATTATTCTCATATAGTGTTAACGATGAAAAAGTTAAAAAGGGGTGAGCGGTCGTGTGTGTGGCTGAGGTGGGTGTTTGTGTTGGGGCCGGTCTGTCTGCATGCCCCAGACTAATGGTCACTTTATCAGGCTGGCTAAGACATCCTCACGCCTGGGCAGAGGTCCACCTGCTTCAGTCGTAACATGAGCCGTTAGTGAGGGAAAAAACAACATTGCATGCTTCAGCTAAGAAAAAGAGTGTGTATGCTGGTGTCTATGTTAGCACCTTACTCTTTTAGGATATTGTAATGTAATATACAAAAACACACAATGAAGGCAAAAACAAAATTATTTTGATTTAATAATATTTTAAATATTTAAATATAATATTTAATTATTACATTTTTATTTACATGCACCAATATGACAATAAAAATATATTTGCTTATCATTGCTTTTTTTAAATGAGAACAAGACAGAATATACAATTTCAATTAATATTTAATAATATAAAATATATTTATATATAATCTTTAATTATTAAATTGTAATTGTACAAAAAAAATTGTAATTCAATACATATCGTAATATTTGAAAGTTTTTTAATCTTAATGCATTAAAAAATATATTTTTAATATGAATAATTAAGGTATGTTTTCCAAAAAAAATTTAACCAAAGAATAAATTATTTTTATTTAATATATATATAAAATATTTAATTATTACATGGTTTATTTACATGCTCCAACATGACAATAAAAATAAACATTTGCTTATTATTGTTTATTTTTCCTATTTATAATGAAGACAAGACAATATTATATATATATATATATATATATATATATATATATATATATATATATATATATATATATATATATATATATATATATATATATACATAATTTTGTTATTAAAATATATTGTATATAATATTAAATTCATAAATATAATATTAAATATTAAATAATATTAAATATTTTATATTTAATAAGTATTTTTTATTTATATATATATATAAATATGACAAACTGAAATATTTGCTTTATATACCTCTGGGAACAGTTTGGATGTTGAGTCAGTGAATATAGAAATGAATGGTAGAATCAGAGAACACTCTCATACTCACAAATGAAAAAAAATGTAAATAAAAAAAACATAATCAATTGAACTTTGCTTATGTTTATATCACCAGCAACGTCAAAATGATTACATTATGAATAATATATTCAGCATCTGCCAGCCATTATTATGAATGATTGTTAGCACATTGTTAAGTGGTTTTTCAGGGTGTTCTTTATGATTTTTAAGTGACTGTCAAAATCATAAAACCACCTCTAAATCAGTCAACATAAAAATGTATATTTTTTAAAAGCTTTTTTGTTAATGTGTAAGAAATCAAAATTGTCAAGACCTTACAAACCATCGTAAAACACTCCAAGACTTCACTAAACAGTGCCGATTTCACCGCAATCTCAAAGAAATCTTGCGCAAACAAAAACATGCCCCCCTGAAAGGCGATGAAGACGGCGAGAGAGCGAGAGAGCTGGTCGTTTGAAGACAGGCCGTGACAGGGCTGTGAAACAGAGAACACACAGAAAAAGAAAACCAGAGGAAACCGAGAGGAGGAGTGTGTTTGTTCAGCCATTTAATAACCTCATTTAGAACGACGAGTGACCTCAGGGTGCTGAAGGACGAGGGGTCACCGCAGATCTGACCGTCTTAATGTTCATCTCTCTCGCTCCTCTTTGTCTCTCTCACCAAACAAAACCACTGCACGTCGGGGTAGAACTGGCGTTTTGTGTAACAGCTTTGTCTGTCAATCAAAGCTACACTCTTAGAAATAAGGGTTCTTTAAATCCAGCACCCACTCTTCAAAATTAAGGTTCCAAAGCGATGTCATAGAAGAACCATTTATGATTCCCAAAAGAACACTGTCAACAGTTCTTTTTCTAAGTGTAAAGAACTTTTTTTTATTTTATTTTTTTATCTAAAGAACCTTCTTCTACTATAAAGAAACTGTTGTGCCATGACAGTTTCCATGGATGTTAAAGGTTCTTCAGGGAACCACAGATGTTAATAAAGAACCTTTACTTTTAAAAAGTGTAGAACCTTCAGCTTCCACAGAACCACTTTTTGGAAATTTACTATGAATTTCCAAGAGAATATCGTAGACCAACTTTTTTTTCTGTGTACTAGAGGTTTTCAGATTATTTAAACCCCACAGGCCTCATTCATAAAACATGTGCAGCTAATTTATGTGTAAATCAAGCATAAACCCATGCTTTTATTAATTAAACAAATTACTTTAACAAATGAGACTTGTAAAATGTTATCAGTACAGTACACAAATTTGAGTTGCATTTAATGCAAAAAAAAAAAATTTTCGCTGACTATTTCTCCCCATGTTTTAGTACACAAGGTATTTGTGTTTAATGCAACAATTTACTTTAGAATGGTTTTACAGATCGAAATCGTTTGACTGGACTCTACTTAAGCTCTCATTACTTACCAAGTATAGACACCTTACTGAGGAACTCTTCATACATCTTCCTCTTCCTCAACGTGCTTCCCTAGAAAAACATTGAAGAAGCAGTCAGAAGACACATGGAGGACATCAGGTAACAGAATCTGCTGGCCTCTAATCAATCTCTACGGGACAAGAATAAGAAACACGGCGCTGAGAACAATGCCGGGGGACTTTCCTCAAACACTCTGCTGAAGAAGAACTATAAACATCCAGATTAAAGGAAAGTTTGGGCTTTGTGCCTAGTCTTGTCTGTTTCGGCTCCGTCTCGCTCTTATACACAGAAACGCATTAAGTGGAGACGGTTTCGTAGGAGAGAAAAATCACAAAAGAACATCGTATTGTCTCAATTGTTTCTTCAAGACAGGAATGAGATAAATGGAGGAGAAGAGGAGACATATTTTTTAGTTTTGAGTCATCTCATGTGGCTTGCTCAGATTTTTATTTCTCTTACTGCATGTCAACAATTGTGTCATCTGAGTCCATTTAATTTTAGGAGTAAAAATGAAGAGTTCAGTGCTATCTGAAATTTTCATCTAAAATTAGGATTTTTATCAAGCTTCTATGCTAAGGTTGAGTCGTTTTACCTTAATGGCAATGTGCAGGTACTTTTACAGGCTATTAATGTGAAATAACTGAACATAAATATAGGAGGCTGATAAAAATCCCAATTTTAGATGAAAATTTCAGATGGCATTTAGAGGCTTTTGCATCTGAACTCTTCAAATGTAAAAATGGACTGTAAAACTTTCTTAATTATACCACCTTCAAATCAGAGACAACGAAACGAATATACGCAAATGTCCAGTCACTGACTGACCGTGAAGCTCTTCTCTCTTACGAGGTCAGTGACCTCTCCACCCCTGGTGTTTGAGAAGAAGATACAAAAACATCAGAACATCTAAGAAGCATGACATTGTGATCTACAGCGCTCCGCCAAGTGCTGGTCAAGCTTAATGGATTAGTTCACCCACATTTCCCAAATAAACAGTATTTATTTTCTACAGACAGACTCTGCGGAGCTTGAATAAGTGTCGGTGGGGATCTCTTTACTGGAGCAAATGAGAAAGACCATGCGTATATAATGTGAACTGAAGCATTTCTGATGGCACGTTCTATTTTAATTTATGTGTTTACATCTCTACTCAAATAACTGACCAAATACACTGTGTTTTCCTTGTACAGTAAGTTAGTCTGGGCAATGCATTGAATAATTACTATATATTGGGTATTATTAATTGGAAAACGAGGGGTGATTGTAGTTTTTTTTTAATGAATAATTAAAAAATAAATTAATATATTTAAATGAATAATATACAGTATAGCTAAAAAAATGATTTATCATTATATCTTCTATTACAATCATTATAAATTAAATTGTACAATCATAAAAAAAAACATAAAAATTCTCATTCATGTAAAAAATATAATTAAATACATATTTTTCTAAAATAATTTCAATGAAAGGCTGGAAAATATTCAGATTATTTTTCAATAAAGTCCAGTTATATTTGCACACACATTATGATGCACAGCGTCAATATTTTATGCACACTGTGGACATATGAATATGACACATTTTATAAACAGCGTTATGAATTACTGACTCTAATTGACTGCAGCTACGCACACAATAATTTATTGGTTTAATTAAGAGCAACTCAGCATAGCTGAAATCTGACAGAATGTGTGTGTGTGTGTGTGTGTGTGTGTGTTAAGAGAATAATTCAGCTTGAAAAGTCTGTGTCTGCATAAGAAAGTGGGGAAGACACTAAAGAGAAAGAAAAAAACAAACGATGGCCTGACAGAAAATTCTAAACTGGTTCCTTGTCAGGTTCTGTGGAGAACAGTTTCCACGGAAGCTTGCAGGCCATTAGAAATATTCATTTATTCATTCCCACAACACACACAAATACACACTCTTCAAACACAAACACTGCTAGAGATTACGCCGCTGAGAGAGACAGTAAGGACTAATTTAAAGAATGCCAAAGGGTGGAAAGTTTAGTCAAAAGTTTCAATCTGGAATGTCATGCTTCTCATCTGAGTGGATGGAGGGAGGCCGCGTCATTTAAAGGGACAGTTCACCCAAAAAGGACAATTCTGAGATTTCTGATGTTATTTAGTAAGTGTGTGAGTGTGTTATTACCATGAGGATGCGTCGGTAGCTGTCTCTGTCTATTCCCCACAGTTTCATGTCAGTCTTGGCTTTGACAGTAGCAGCTCGAGGAGTTCCATATATCAGGGCTAACTCTCCAAAACTACCACCCTCTCCAATACTAGTCACCCATTCACCGTTCACATACACCTGCAGAGGGAAAGACCATTGCTTATTTTTGTATAATGCACATTAATTGCATAATTTGCATAATTCGTATGGTTAATTGAACAAAACAGCATTTACAACACAATTGACTTCCATAATACTTCTGGATGAAACAGAAAAATCTTTGGGAAATAGTGACTGGTTTTATCCATTGGGCCATTTTTAGGAGTATTACGATTTTCGTCACAATTAAGCATATACCAAGATTGCCAAAATTCTTGATTCTACTTCAATGTAAAATAAAATCTAAATTGCATTAATAATGCAATGTAATGTAATATGATAATATAATTTATTGAAAAACAATTTTTTTTGAAGTGCATTTATTATCATGACATGTATATTGTCATGACTGTAATGGTACCTTCACACATTTCTTGTGAAATTCACCTTTTACATTTTGAATAATATTATAAAAATGAATACTGTGTCCATCACTCTTGTTTCATATCAGTGATAGTCAAGGGCATTCATAGTCAGACAGGTGATCTGATAACACACTCGCTCCTTCTATCTTCTCAACCTGGTTGGATCCTCTAAGGTGTCTTACGAGGAATTAGATAACACCTTAAGACTCTTTCCCCAGTTTTGTCTTCCCTTTTGGCATAACCGTAAGATGCTACCAATATCTCAGTTAATCTGTGTGTCAGCATGTGGTTTTCAACAGCCACACACAGAGAAGCATTTTCCACAGAGGCTGGTTAGGTTTCACCTGTGGACACACAATCCAGTCGTTGAATTGATAACAAAAGAAAGCTAACACATGGGGCAGAAATAAATGCTCATCTTCTGTCCAGCCTGGGCCGGGCGGCCTGCCAGCCATCTCAAACACATTCCACGGGTATCTCTTCTCTTCAGACCGGCCACTGGAACAGGTTTGGGTCACAGCCTCCTTAGAGACGGCCAACATGTCACTCAAGGTGAGAAAGTGGGCTTACTATTCTGGCAATAAGCCCACTGTCACATATTAGAGGGATAGTTCACCCAAAAATTTAATTTCTGTCATAATTTACCCACTCTCAAGTTTTTCCAGACCTATGAGAGTTTCTTTCTTCTGTTGAACACAAAAGAAGATTTCTGATGAACGTTGGTAACCAAACAAGTTGCTGGTAGCCATTGACTTCTAAAGAATTTTGTTTTTCTATACTATGGAAGTCAATGGCTGCCAGCAACTTGTTTGGTTACCAACATTCTTCAAAATATCTTTGTGTGTGTGTGTTTGTGTGTGTGTGTGTGTGTGAGTGTTTAGCAGAAGTTTGGAATTCATACAGGGGTCTGGAACAACTTGAGGGTGAGTAAATGATGATAAATGTTTGGGTTAACTATTCCTTCAGTCATATATTACTTTAAGTGACAGAAAGTGCCTGTTTTCTTCATGAGAGTGTGTGCATGTTAATGAATTCCAACTTTCCCGATTAGCATGCAGTACGACGCGCTCCAAAGTCACAGCAGATTTATCCTTTCTGCTAATGAGAGACATCACCGTCGTCTTCGAGATGCATTCCAGCACGTTTGCGTATGTCTGAGAGGTTTATGGAGCTGTGTCTTCTCACTTGTACACATGAGAAGATGGGTTAATCTCTGTATTTTGCCTGTTTTTGACAGCATTAGCATGGTGTACGGTGGACTGAGCGAGCAGGGCTCTGCTGGTCTCTGTCCCAAGAGCTTGATACGCCGCAGTCTGATGTGGCAGTGACCCAGCGCTGACTCGGCGTGCCCTCAGAGCCCATCCAGAGCAGAGGAGAAATATTAGTACTGATATATCACACATACACAAGACTGTGTATAACATAATTAATACTGAGATCAGCAGGGTTTTCTTGATCTTGTAAAATAAAATAAAGCTTGACGAATTATGTAAACATACTCTAAAATCTCAGAAATTGTCAATGTTATGACGTCAAGCATGAGCACATTAACATATGATTGCTCACATTTATGCTCTACTGTTTTTTTCAAGGAAATAAGCACTTTTATTCAGCAAGGATGCATTAAATTGATTAAAAGTCACATATATATTTTATTCATATTCATGCACATTTACTATTCATTATTTAGCAACTTGGTAAATTAGCCGTTAGTTGTTTTTACATGTAATGAGATAATTTATATATCTTCAATGTACACTAGCAAAAACAGTCTGTTTAAATGGTCGTAGAGGGCGTGGAAAATGGTCATAACAACTAAACCATGACTGTTTTCAGTTCGAGAAGCCCTGACTGCAATTATTAATGGACTCTTGGGGGAAAATGAAATGCTAGAATAGATTGGAAAAGGCCCCTGTAAACTAAACAATCCTGTTTACCACTAACTGGAAATTATTTCAGATTCCCAGGGTGATAAACACAACTTCTGAGAGAACAAAAAAAGAAATGCATTTACAAAGAAAATCTATTTTAAAGCTTCTTATCTTCTCTTTAAAACAAAACATGGGAAGTGGATTCTCAGTGGAGATAATAACACATCATTTCACTTGAACTTTATCCATGGCCCATCCATTTTGGGAAGATAAAACAATGGCAGTAAGAGGTCCAGGTTCTTTTTTTTTCTTTTTCTTTTTTTGTAGTGTTATAAACAGTGGGTAAGATTTTTATCATACAGCACAGATCTACTATTAGATGTCACCCAAACTGGGTGAATGTCACAAAAAAAAGCCCAGGTAACATTTCACTCCACTCCAAGTCAATAGGGAAAACCCAATTTAACTTTGCATTAAGGAAATTGGTACACAACAGTCGTTAGTATATTGATTTTTCATTATTACTGCAGTATTGCAGATGTCGACATGTTCTTTGCTTTCTTAGGCCTTACTGAAGTTGGCTTGATGAGTTTATCTTAATAAGTTTCATGTACGACAGCATACGTGTGGGTTTGGCTGTAGAAACAGGTATGAAATACTGAACTCACATCAACTTCTCCTTGATCAATCACATAGAAGTTGTCCCCTTCATCTCCTAAAAACGAAAAAAGAGAAAAGTGAGTTTGCTCCAATCAGGAAAAAGACTACCGATAAATAGCAATATTTCCTTCTTCCTTTTGCTTGTTTTTCTGCTCAGTTGTGAAAATCCGTTTAAAACACTGAACATACACTACTATTTCAAAGTTTGGGGTCGCTAAGATTTTAAGTCTCACCAAAAAATACTGAACCCAAACTTTTGAATGGTTGACTGTAAAGTTTAAATGCATTTCTATATCTGCTAAAAGTCAATTCTTTTAAGCATGCATTAGCATCTACAAGAACGAAAATAGCCTAAAAGCCACCAAACTCCAATTTTCTTTTCATGGGGCCTTTAAATCCAAGATAGAAAGGAGGAAAAGATAAATAATGTCGTCTAATTCCCAGATTCCATCTCTTCCCGACTCCCCGCTTCCCAAGAACACACAAGAGTCGTGCGTATCAAAGATAAAAGATGGCACACCACTTTAAAACCATCAGCACCTCCCAGAGCAGTGCCATCTAAATGATTCCCAGGCTCCATCTTCTGCAGCCCATTTGAGAGATTTGAATGGATGGCTGGGTGTGCCAGAAGCCAACATTTCCAAGTTAAAGGCCACAGGTTACATACAGGATTTCTGTAGGTTCAGAGGCTCTTTGATGTCTGAGTGTGTGTTGAAATTGGTGTTTGGGAGCCTGGTAGCGAGCGTGTGTGTTTGCGCATGCCGAAGAGTTAAAAGCGCCCGTGAGCCGTACGCTGTCGAGTTCACGCGGGTTCACGGGGCTAATTAACACCGAACACACTAAGCGCTCATAAATCACACAAGCAATTCATCTTAACACACTCACCGGTCACTAGTGGCTAACACACCGTTTCTCTCTCTCTCTTTCAACCCGTTCAGCTCATTTTTCTTAGTATTGTTCCTGTCTTCCTGTCTTTTATCACCTCTGCTCTGAAGTTTCTGTTTTTTGGCTAACACATCCTTGAGTCACAGAGTGCAGTCAAATATTTGACGAGAACAAAAACACACACATGCACACTTCTACACACACACACAAACAAAACTTTGCACATTCCTAGATCTATTTTATGGGCAATCTGCCCGTGTTAGATAAATGCTTCGAAACTCTGGTTGAAGAATTGCATTGCACAGAGAGTATGTAAGACGTGCATGCAGTTCATTGTTCCCTATCGCTTTATGAACTCCACATGAAACCAAAAAAGAGCTCATTGTTTGACTGTAGAAAAAACCCTCATCACCCACCATTCCTTCTAACAAAACTAAAACAATCTGCAATGCATTTGTACACTTAGTATCAGCACTTAGTTTGGACTTTGTGGTTGTTCTTCCATAGCTCAACGTGAGGGTGTCATCATTCAGCCTTGTCTTCTCCTAAAATTGCTTAGTGTGACTGTTGGCACAGGCCTTAATGTGGACAGAATAGGATAGAGAGCATTGTTCTCTGTTTGGCTTTATATTCTAGTATTCTAAATACAGTTGAGATCTTTTCTGGAGACACATTTCTGGGGTCTTTCTCTTCTGGAGAAACAACAGGAGATTCCAGCTACCGTCTCCATATGCTTTGAGATACTTCAGTCTTTCCGCTTCCAAATCAGTGTAGGGATCTCACTTTTGATAATTTGGTATATGTACTGTATGTGTGAAATTAAAAGGTTTTTCCACACTTTACCTTGCTGGATTACTGTCTCTCCGGCGATGTGTGTGACCGGGAACATGGCATCAAATATGTCACTGGGAGGAAAAAAGAGATACATTAGATTAATCTCTCATTCAATCATTGGAAATTAAAAAATAGAAGTAAACCATATAGGTAATATAGGTGTCAGCTTTATGACTGGAAAAACAAATACCAAATGCACGCTCTAGTCACAGAGCTCAAGTGCAACACGACCATGTTAAGGCTGCTGCATCACACCCTTCACCCCACGTTTTCACCGTAAAAAACACATGTGTTGAACATACAAAAGACAACAAACTAACAGTAAATGCACATACTCTGTTCTTTATGAGACACACACCCTCAAACAAGAAACAAAACCACACAACAGTGTCTGTGTGAAAGCAAAGAGTGTCGTAAGTGTTACAAGTTTATGACCCTGATAATGCCCTTCCACATGAGCCCTGACTCCAGTCCCACAATACACCTCTCTGCTTACTGCTGCCGGTGTTAGGCAGTGTTTATTCACTGCTGCTGCTGTTGTCTGTGCCTCAGTAGCTGTATTTATGTTATGTTTGCATGATAAATATGTAAATAGGTTTGACATCTCAAGGCGTACAAATTGAGGAACTAATTATGACTGTGACAAAAAAAAGTGGAAGATGAGCAACAACCAATCATATTTGACACTGTAAAAAAATATTTTTTGAAGTTGCAAATAAAACAAAAATTATTGGGGTACGTTTTACAAGAAAATATTCTTTTTACATTAGTCAGTTCAATGTTACCTGCTTCTTTGTCATTATTTGTGAAATCGTCCTGAGTAAAAATCATTTCAAAGTAAATCCTACACTAGCTTAAATTTGTATACTCTCATTTATTTATTTTCATATTATTTGAAGTTTTATTAATTTTACCATGCGTTCTTCTAATTTTTATTATTTTAAATATTTTTATTTAGTCATTTAAGCACGTAAGCTTAAAACATTTCAGCTAGATGCTAAGGCAACATTTATATTTTTCTGCTTAAGTTTTTTATCTAATGTTTCACCTAATGCGTTGTGCTGCTACTCTAGCTTTTATTGTTTTTTAATAGTTCTATTTAGCTTTAATGTACTTAAATAATTAATCAGTTAGTTAGTTTTACTTATTTTACTTCAGCTTAAACTATTTTATTTCAATTATTTGCAAAGGCAACATTTATAAATTTCTAAGGATTTTAAGCTTCGGTTTATCATCTAATATTTACATTTTATTTAGCTTCAGCTCTTTTCTAATTAGCAAAAACATTTTTTTGTTTTTGTTTTGATTTTAGTTAACAATAACAACACTGCATGTATAGCCTGAGCAAACATTGGTCATAATGCAACCAAGGCCAACAAAACATGTAGAAACAGCAAGCGGTGGTTAAAATGAGTTCCTTTGAGTTCATATTTAAGAATATAAAAGTAATTGCATGAATTTTACTTCAGAGAAAGCAGTAATGCAATGATTAGAAGCATTGAAGCTCATATTCCAGTCTTGAAAGCAAATAATGGAGCATCTGGTACTGTAGGTGGTCTTCGGTTGCAAGCACTTGGTTTTAGAGGTTTACTGAGTGTAAAGAATGTTTATTTAAAACGTTCCACCACGAGAGCTCTCATCAGCTGTCTGGCTGCGGGGATTCCCCGGCACTCGAACCCATTCACAGCCCTGCGGCATTACAAGATGTATACGATTTCAGTGGGAGATGATGATGATGGCTCCCTGGAGAACTGAACTGCGGCTATTTCAGCGAGGTGAAGTGGTTAAAACAAAGCTGTGAGTAGCCATTACAAGGACCAGGATGGTTAAACTCAAAGTGTGATGTCACAGAGTATGAAGTCAGACGGAGGAATGATCAGAGGAGTCTTGAAGTTAAAAGGAGGGAAAAGGCACTGGGAAGGTGGCTGGTGATGAGCGGTGGTGAGATCGGTCTTAAATTTGAGAAAGGTGTGGGTGGGAAGTGTTTGAGAAGTACTACAAGGTTGGATAAGAAAAAAAAATATAATATATATATATATATATATATATATATATATATATATATATATATATATATATATATATATATATATATATATATATATATATATTCTGAATGCCATGTGGATTTACACAAACTGAGAAAGTGTTACTTTGTGCACCGCTCTCCCCTACATTAAAGGGTTTACTTTTATTTGTTTGCACTCACAATATCAATAAAATGTTGTGCTTTTATAAAATAAAGAAAACAAACATGATTTTATTTAAATATTCAGTTATTTTTGTTAAACCTGTTATACTGGCTACTGTTTAAACTAAATTTCAATATTGTGATATAATTGTATACCGTGATAAAAGCATTAGCAATGTGAACATTTCATAGTGGCATCAGAATGGGGAAGAAAGAGGATTTAAGTGACCAGTGGAATGGTTGTTGGTGCCAGGCGGGCTGGTCTGAGTATCTGAAAAATTGCTGATCTACGGGGATTTTCACACACAACCATCTCTAGGGTTTACAGAGAATGGTCTGAAAAAGAGAAAATATCCAGTGAGCGGTAGTAGTGTGGACAAAATTGCTTTGTTGATGTCAGAGGTCAGAGGATAATATGCAGACTTGTTAGAGATGATAGAAAGGCAAAAGTTACTCAAATAACCACTCGTTACAACCAAGGTATGTAGAATACCATCTTTTAATACGATATATCAAACCCTGAAGCAGATGGGCAACGGCAGCATAAGGTCACACCAGGTGCCGCTCCTGTCAGCTAAGAACAGGAAATGGAGGCTATAATACGGACAGGCTCACCAAAATTGGTCAGTAGAAGATTGGAAAAATATTGCCTGGTCTGATGAGTCTCGATTTCTGCTGCAACATTCAGATGCTAGGGTCAGAATTTGACGTAAAGAACATGAAAGCATGGATCCATCCTGCCTTGTCTCAGTGGTTCAGGATGGTGGTGGTTTACTGGTGTGGGGGATATTTTTTATTGGCACACTTTGTGCCCCTTAGTACCAATTGAGCATTATAAAAAGTTACCTGCAGATTTAAGCAAAATAATTAAGGGAAGTTGTGGCCTAGTGGTTAGAGAGTTTGACTCCTAACCCTAGGGTTGTGGATTTGAGTCGACTTAGGTGCCCTTGAGCAAGGCACCGAACCCCCAACTGCTCCCCGGGTGACGCAGCATAAATGGCTGCCCACTGCTCCGGGTGTGTGTTCACAGTGTGTGTGTGTGTGTGTGTGCACTTTGGATGGGTTAAATGCAGAGCATGAATTCTGAGTATGGGTCACCATACTTGGCTGTATGTCACGTCACTTTCACATTAAACGCCACGGTCTACCTGAGTATTGTTGTGACCATGTCCATCCCTTTATGATCTTCTGATGGCTACTTCCAGCAGGATAATGCTCCATGTCACAAAGCTCAAATCATCTCAGACTGGTTTCTTGAACATGACAATGAATTCACTTTACTCAAATGTCCTCCACAGTCACCAGATCTCAATCCAATAGAGCAGCTTTGGGATGTGGTGGAACACTATCATGTCAATATGGACCAAAATCTCTGAGGAATGTTCCCAACACCTTGTTGAATCTATGCCATGAAGAATTAAGGCAGTTCTGAAGGTACTAGCAAGGTATACCTAATAAAGTGGCCAGTGAGTGTATATGAGAAAAGAATAAACCATTTATGAATGAATTTACTTTCAACTGTTTCTTCACTTTTGTTTATTTTTTCCCACCAAGAGCTAAACTGCACACACATAATTGTAGGATATCATAAACAACAACCACTGTATTTTAGATGCTGGTGTCCTCACACGGATATTTCAACCGGCAATGGCACCTGGGTCAAAAACACAATGTTGTTTGACCATTTCATACTAGCACCAAGCAGCACTAACCGGCATAAACCAGTCTTGACCAACATATGCTGGTCTTTTGAGCAGGAGAAGGAATTAAAAAATTGAGGAGGAAGACAGCAACATGAGAAGGAACAAAGTTTTTGTCTGAACCTGTCCATGAATGAGTGGGAGGAGGAAAAGTTGATGGGTTTGAGTAAGAGTATATGAGTGATAAAACATATGGAGGGGTTTAGACAGAGACTACAGGGGTGTGCGATTCACCACAGAATTATGGTGGGATGCACTGAAGAACATGAGACGCGTCAGTGTGGATGTTGAAGTCACTATGAAGGATAAGAGCACAGGCTTCTGGGAAAAACAATGAGTAGAGTATTCACAGTTCACATCCAAAAACCACAAACTAATAGAGCGAGTGACGTTCACTGCTGTTTGATGACGTACTGCCACGGGGCATAATTGACGAGATTCAAAAGTTGTTGTTTTTTTCTTTTTCTTTTATTCATCAAGGACACATTAAACAGATCAAAAGTGACTGTAAAATACATGAACAATGTTACAAAGGACTCCTATTTAAAAAAAAAAAAAAAAAACTGTTTCTATTCAAAGATTTCTGAAAATATTACAGTTTCCATAAAAATATTAAGCAGCAACTGTTAACATTGATAATCATAAAAGTGTTTCTTTAGCATTAAATCACCATATGAGTGTAATGATGCTGAAAATTCAGCTTCGACTAATAAATTAAATTTTAAAATATATTTTAATAAAAACAGTTGTTTTCAATTGTAATATTTCAAAATAATAAAGTTTTTAATGTATTTTTTATCAAACAAATACAGCCATGGTGACTTTTAAAAAAAAACTATTTATTTGAAAAACATTAAAAATAAAATTGTTTTTTAAACAAACATTTTTGGGCAATTATACTTAAAACTAAGAATAAGTGCGATCAGAATTTTGACTGATTTGTTCTAGTGTGCTTTATTCTGCTCAATGATTGAAGCTGACATGTAAAGCTACCAATCCCAGCTTGTGTTGTTTTTTGTGTCATTCAGGGACATTTATTCTTTGCTGAAGACCCTATGAAGGAAAAGATGAGATGTCGCCGAGCGTCTGCACAGTGGTCTCTAAATGACTGTTTTCATGTGCATATGTGCGACCGCAAAATCTAATGAGGCTCCTAAATCATCACCTCTTCTTTAACTGAATCTCTCTCTTTCAAAGGGAAAGTGTTAAAAGCACCAACATTACTGTAAGTCTCCTTTATTTCTCCACACAAGCCTGAGCCTGCCTTACACTCGCAAACGTCAAGAGAAAAACCACTGAATGCAAAGAAACAAACCCTTTAGCCTTAAGACAGTAAAAGCTAAGTAGAGCATGTTTTGGATCCCATTGTATGAACAATGCCACACCAGGTCTGGGTGTTTGCTTCATTTGCTACTGTGCGTGCTGTGTGTTAAACAGATGACAGAGTCAGACTCTTAGTCACACACCTGTGTCCTTTTAAGAGATCAACCCTGAGACACGCTATCTGCGAGACACAGCCACTTAATAAGGAAAGATGCTTACAAACAGGTCTAAATCAGCTCCATTTGGTCAGTTAATCAAGTCTATACGTCTGTCTGTCTCCCTGTTTGTCTTCAGTGATGGGTGGATTCATTTACAGTGGAACCATTCAAACCAAAGAAGTCCAAATGAGTACCTGACTGTCAGAAAGACTGATTAAATGGCATTTAATCATGTTGAATGAATGAGTATTCATAGCGTTGACGACTCAAGCATCAAACCTTCACACTGCAGTTTATTGCAATTGCAGCGAATGTGTCAAGCTCATCGTGCACGAATCACAGCACAGACAAGACCAAATACACCTCACAAGCAGCTGAAGGAGACAGTGGGCTTTAAAGCAGGAAAAAGCAAGAATGCAGGAATGTTTGGGAGGGAGGAAAAACAACAGAAAGACAGGAGGAAGCCAGAGGAAAAGAGAGACAGACTGAAACAGAGGGAAGGAGAAACAATGGTCATAATTGTCAGTTTCAGACAATTGAATCCACTGTTTAACATCACCATACGGAGGAAATAATCAGAATGATACTAATGAGATTAAAAGCAGAGCAAATGGCTTTATTCAGTCTCTCGTCTCTTCATCTCCAGAGAAATAAAGAAATATTGTCTCCACAAGAGTCTTAGAAGATATCCCAGCAATATGCAAGGAGACACCATGCAAATCTTGCAATTAAATGCCAAAGATCGGAGTATAAATGCAAATGTTTCTCATTCAATCCTTGCAACACAAAATGATCTGAGCTGGTATCCACATTCATTTTAAATCTACATCGTTCAAAGTTTAAGAGCCAGTAATACTTTAAAAATAAAGAAATTAATGCTCCGCTATTAACAGCAATTATACAGTTACATTATGCTATTAAACTTTTGTCATGGTTTCCACAAAAATGATATCATATTAAGCAGCACAACTGTTTTCAGCATGCATTACAAAAAGAAATGTTTCTTGAGCAGCTGATCAGCATCAGAATGATTTCTGAAGGATCATGTGACACTGAAGACTGCAGTAATGATGCTGAAAATTAGGTAATAAATTGCATCTTAAAATATGTTGTAATAAAACAAGTATTTTATATTGTAATAATAAAATTTAAAAAAAATCTTAAATTAGCTTCAAAAACATCTTACAGACCTCAAACTGTTGAATAATACTCTCACTGTAGGTCAACATTTGATTGATTTTTGCCTGAGACAATGTTAATACATGGACAAACCCACATGAATTCTCCAGGGCTATGAAAGATCAACATCTGAGCAATGTGATTTGCAGTTCAGTATGACATTGCAAAATGGAAAAACAGATCCTTACATATTTGGCACACGTTATCAAGTTAAAAAGTAACAGATTATGACATTGTCAAAAAGAGGTCAGACCAACAGAGGAAATTCAGCTAAAGTTATGCACTAATAAAACGTACCTTCCCACAATTTTCATCTATGTCAATTATGTCTTACGTCTTTTTACATCATTCTACTATTTTGGTTTGTTTTTTGTTTACTTTATTTCAATTTGTTGACTTAAAAAAATCATATTCAGATTATGATTACTTTATTATTTTTTCCCCCCACATTACCATTATGAACATTTAATTTGAATTCAAACGCAACAATAATATCCTCAATGGCTCTTAAAAAGGCTAAATTTCCTACTTCTAAATATTCTGTTGGTTTTAAGGTGAAGCATGACCTGGCTTTTCTTCATGAGATTCCCCCTTTTGAACCATGGACGGAAAAAGAGGAAAAGTGTATTGTGTTGCCAGGACAGAGGCTCTGTGTTTCTCACGTGTCCTGATCACAAGGCCGACCGTCTCACCTACATACACTCACACAGGCAATAAAAACAGACAAGCAGACTAAAGTGTCTGACACTTGACAGGAAGCGCTGCCTGTTTCTCTGTGTCCAGCAGAGGAAAGAGAGAGATGTGTTTGCTCACCCCCTTTTGTCCAGTGTTAACGGGAAAAGCTGTTTACACTGCTCACAGGAGGACGGGAGAGGAAAAGAGGCCGAAAAAGGCTGGAATTAAATTAACTGGAACACGTTTAGAAAGGCAGCAGAAGACAGATCCTGTTGCTACTGATTCATTCACTTTCATTATGCACAAATGAGTTTGGTATGAGTTTTTTTTTTATAACAGATGTCAATATCTAGAGAACAGGGAAGATGATGACAGACAAAGTGCTGAATTATGATATGTAATGCAAAATAAGAAGCTGCTGAAAGTATAAACATTTTAAAATAAAACAGAAATGTATTTATAAGTAATATATAAATATAGATTTAAAAGTAAGTAACTAACTACCTGATTAACTGAATTAATAAATGTGTAAATAAAAATACATAGCTAAAAATGTATGAATAAATAAATAAAAAATAAGTAAATAACTAACAAAATAAATAAATGCAAATAAGAAAATAAATATTAATATATCATAACGAGCAAATAACAAAAAAAAGGAATAATGTACTTTTTGCGGACATTTAATAAATAAAAAAAACTTTCATTTATAAATCCTTTTTTAAAAATATGTATTTATAAGTAAATCAATGAAAAAGTAAAAAAATAACGGATTAACTACCAGGATAAATAAATAAATAAATAAAAATTGATTAATAAAAAAATTACATAAATATGCCATTATAAATAATAAAAAAGTCATAACATAATAATTAACTAACTGAATGTATGAATAAAAGCAAGAAAGTAAAATATAGATTTACAAAGAAGTAAATAAAAATTAATTGGGTAAGTAATTAACTAAATAAATAAATAGTGCTTTAATTTTTGCTGAAATTAAATCAATTAAAAAATACATTAATTTCTAAATAAATTAAATAAATATAAATGTATAAACAAGTAAAAAAATAATTAAATAATTTATAAATAAATAGATAATAAATAATTTTCACCTGAATATTCTCCAAACATACAGAAATAAATAAATCTTATTTTTTTTAAAGCAATACTCCCTTTTATGTGAAAACACATAATTTGTAAATATGGCCAACTGTACAGAGTTATTAGTCGATCACACACTTTTCTCCCTTCAGAAATCTTCACAGATACAGTTGTAGTGAATTTCAGAGGTATGCTATGCTAAATATTGACCACACACAGACTAGCACTTTACAACAGCTCAAGTGACAATCGCAGGGTAAAACTGCTGCAGTAATTCTGCACGGGAAGAAAGACGAGTGAAACTTCCAGCTGGGGACAGCCTTCATTGCACACACACACACACACACACACACACAAGCTTGCTGTAAAACTGCCCAGACAAACATCCTCGGGCCAAGTCAGTTAAGGCTATTCATTAGCCATGCAGCCACTTTCCTCCTCCTTCCTGGTGAGAGTGTGTGTTTGTACGACATCGCCGCTGCCAGAGCAAACACACCTGTGTGGAAGCTGTCAAGTGCCTCCCAAAAGCGGCCCACATCACAGCCAAACATCGCAGCTTCCCGTGGGCCAGATCTGAACAGCTCACACGAACCTAACAGCTTCAAATTATACAGTGTTGATAAGCATACAGGACTGATGTAACGCCATGTGCTCATTTTCTCCGCTCTGCTATCTGGCACTAAATGAACCGTGTCTGATTGTGGATCATCTGGAGTCACTGGAGAAACAGCATCTCTTACAGGATAGAGAGTGAAACTGCAGGGGCCGTTGAGTACATACTGTTCAAAAACTTTTTTATTTTTTTTATAAATTAATATTCTTATTTAGCAAGGAGGCATTCAACTGATCAAAAGTGATTTGAACATTGATTAAAATTAGAAAGGTTTCTTGAGCAGCAAATCATCATATTAGAGTGATTTCTGAAGGATCATGTGGCACTGAAGACTTGAGTTATAATGCTGAAAATTATGATTTGCATCACATGAATAAATTACACTTTAAAAGATATTCAAATTGATAACAGATATTATGAATTTGAATAATATTTCAGTTTTTTTCTGTATTTTTGCGAAATTTTGTGATTTTTGTAAAATAATGTGTGGAATTTAAAATTAATTGAAATCATACACACACAGACACACACAATCAGGCTTACTTTCATTTGGTTTACAACAAAACCAGTCAAAAAAAAAAAAAAAGTAAATTCATAGCAACGTGCTAAAATCACCCACAAAACCTTAACAACTTTTCATGGAGAAACATCAAACTTAAGAAAAACCGAGCACTAAGCAGCACTGTTATTGTTAAATAAAACCAGCATTATTAAAAATTCACCTTTTGGTAACTGAAATGAAGCTAAAATCAAATCAAATATAAATCTTAGATGGAGGTGAACTTGAACTTAAACAAGAAAAAAAAAGAGAAGCAAATAAGTTCAAGTTAAAGAACTGCATTTACTAAAACTAAAACTGAAATAAAAACCTAAATAGAAATAATCAACTAATAATAAAAGCTAATTATACAAAATATTGTTAAATATAAAGTATACTAAAATAATGCTTTGTACTAATTGGTTGAGTCAAATTTCTAGAGTAATCAAATTCTGCTAAATCTTGACTTAAAATGTAAAAGTCAACTTTAGTTTGGAGTATCTTAATAAATTGTTAAACTGTTTTTACAGTAAAAGTGTTTTTTGTTGTAATTCTTAAATGCCATGTTTAACTAAATCAACAGTGAAAGTGGAGTGCCTGGCACTAAATCAAACATTTAGTGTACGATTAACGACTAGACCACATATGTTCATGTCTCTGTTTATCTCTGGCTCTTCTGAAGAGTGCCTCTTTCGAGCACATATCTAAAGGAAACGGGCAGCCACCTGGTGTGGGAGCATTTGAGCAGATTATGAGGCAGATCTAAGTGTCAAAGGTGTCCTCCATTAGCCTGAGCTCTCAAGCTGTGATTCAGCTTTCACTGAACTTCCTCTGCTTCAAATTTCCTCAGCCTAAAACAGACTGGGACACAATAAACTCCCCTTACAAGTCCCCTGCGGTGTGTGTGGCCGATCAGGTAAACTATGAGCTGTGCTAATTAAAAAACACTCCAAACCAAAAGGTGCGACTTACTTCAGTTTGGACTTGACTGATAGGTACGGTATAAACAGAAAAGATCAGATGTTATTCAGAAATGACTGTTTGTTTGTTCTGAGGAGCTTCACGGAAAAGTTCATTAATGATGTGATGCACTTTGTTGTTTCCAAAGATGTTCACTGTCCATCAGCGCTGGGATATAAGAGCAAAGGGCAGAGGCTGATGGGTCAAGGGTCAAAGGCCAGAAGGGTCATTACTCGCTGCTTAACTGGTGGATTACCCCAGCGGCGTGATCTACTTTATGTGAACACAAGGACACACACAGATTAGAGAAACCAGCACTGGATTAACTAAATCTGTCTGCAGAAAAATATATATATAATACATTTAATGAATAGGTAGCGTTATAAAATTCTGAGAAACATTGATCAACTAAACAAACATGTTACTGCATGCTGACATACATGATTGTGACAAATATAAAATGTCAGTGCATAAGGTTTACAAGATACAAATTATACAGTAAAAATACAAAAAATAAAATACAATATTTTTTAAGAAATCTCTATTGTTCAGCAAGGCTTCATCAGCAATATAGTGAAATATTATTACAGTTTAAAAAGGTCAAATTTTCTGTTTGAATATATACAGTATAAAAAAAGTCATTTATTCCTGTGATGGAAAAGCTGAATTCTCACGTGATCCTTCATAAATAATTATAATATGCTGATTTGGTGCTCAGAAACATTTCTAATTATTATCAATGATGAAAACATTTGTGCTGCTTAATATTTTTTGTGGAAACAGTAATACATTTTTCAGGATTCTTTGATGAATCGAAAGTTCACAAGAACAGCATTTATTTGAAATATCATTTTTTTTGTAATATTATGAGTACCTATACTGCCAACTTGGATCAATTTAATTCATCCTTGCTGAAAAAATCCTTTCTTTTATAAAAAATAATAAAATAAAAACCTTACTGGTCCCATACTTTTGGTAATGTAAATTGAGTCCATGTCAGGAATTGAATCAGCTCAGTGTCACATTCTGACCTGTTTATTTCAGCTTCAGACTGTGCGTCTGCACTGCAGAGTGACTGCACTCATCTCATGTTTTAGTGTCGACTGCTACAAGAACTTCACTGAAAACCCAAAGCCATCCGTGCGCTCCGGCAGGCTGCAGCACGCAGTTTTAAGCATTGATTTGACAGCTAAAGCTCGATAAATCAAAGTAATCCTCATTATCGTACCATGAAAAGGGAAAAATCTTTGGTCATATGTAATGGAAACCTTTAGTTATCATTTGGAAATTTATTGCTAGTACAAAATGCAATTATAAGAATGAATACAAGTACCGACAAGCCAACATGAACTAAAAATATCACTGCATATCTAAGTGTTCATATGATTCCCAGCCAAAATTAATAGGCAGCATATTATTAGTGGTGCATGTTTAACTTCAGTAAAAAACTCGTCCCATACAAAATTGTTGCTAAAGACAAAATACTTCAAATTGGGCGGCTTGTTAAGAAGAAATGCACTAATTTTCTAAATGATGCATGATTTTTGCCTGAAGGAGGAAAAGCCACAAAATAATTCATAGATTTACAGTAAAGGAAGGACTCATACCATATTTACAGATCAAAATATCATAAATACTTATGGGTGAGCTCTTTTTAATGAATAATATAGGCTATATAAATACAACTACTAAAAGTATATCCAATCTTACCTGCATACAGTAAAATGATAAATACTATGTGGCAAATCTCAACTGCTTGATTGGTATTGTATGTTGTTAAAAAATTAAATATGTATTATCACCTAGCAATATATAAAAAGTTAGATATATACATCTTTGCATGCATACAACATACACATATGAAGCAATATATATGGCAAATCTCGGCTACGTGATTGTTAACAGGGGTAGATAAATTATGAACTATGAGAGAGAGAGTACAGTAAGGGTTAAAAGGCGTAAAAGAGCACATAGTTATTCTGTTCAGGCCCCATACCTGAAATTTGCTTAGGGCTCCCCAGTCACTAAGTCCGCTACTGTTGATTGAATAGCTTTTGTAACTTTAAAAGGGAGGTCTAATGCTGTTTCATTCATTCAGAGTTATTTACAATGTTAAAGAGTTGGATTCTCATGCTAAGCATGGCCAAGGTTTCAAAAAAACTATTTGGACGTATAACAGAGTATTTTTGTGCCAAATACACACTACCAAGTTTCTTACAAATTTCGGAAAGAATCTTTCGATCATGGCTCTTCATTACGTAATAAAGGGTGGAACTCCTTATATGGGCATTTTGCTCGCACACACATTGACCAGGAGTGCATTTCCCAAAAACAACTATCAGTCCCTCCGGGATTTTGAGATTTTGCGATCACTGAATTTATCGCAAAATCAAGCAAACTCCGCAATTTTCTCAAAAGATCAAAAATGTACATAATTGCCACAAATGTTTAGCATAATTTGGACTTAGAAGCACCCCGTGACGTCACCGCAATACGCCTTCAGTCAAAGAAAGGCGATCTCGATCACGAGACACTGATATACACAGCGCTGGGAGATACAGTGAGGAAAGCAGTCGAATTTACCACATAATTAACATCTTTGGGAAATCTTGTGAGGAGCAAAGAATTCTGTTAAAGCTGATATCAGAACAAACGCCACTGATGTGGAAACCAGAAAAAACATTGTTCAATAAACTCAAAATCTTTTGTAGCCTATATATTTTTGTATTCATTATATTATAGTTAGACATTATGAATGACATTATGAATGATATTTATTACATCTGTAAGACGTCTGCTAAAGAGCCGGGAATCATCTGCTGTGTACTCTGATAAAGGTCTCAGAAGCAGTTTTACATGCATTCTAATAAATGACATCTGACAGGAAACATCTTAGAGACGTATTGCAGGTGAACGAGCACTCTTAAAAATACATCTTGCATATGTAAATGCAAACATCAAATAGACATCTCTGAGATGAGTGCTTTACTGTCAGTTGTTGGAGACACCTTCTGTAGAACTTAATGGCACTAGTGCTGCTGTCCTCAAATGTTAATCTGGAGACCTACTGTGGCTTTCGAAGTCAGAAAAGTCATAACAGTGTTAGAAGAATGTTGTATGTGGTATATTTTCACTGCAAAACAATAAAAAATGCTGCTAATTTTATCGCAAATTTTGAAAAAAGTCGTAGGAAAACAAGGCATTTTGATTGCAAAAATCACCAAAAAAAAATCTTGAATTCCTGGAGGGACTGAACTATGGTCGCAAGCTCCGTCATTAGTTCACGTTAGTTCAATGGAACTAACAATCATAGTTAGCTATCGATGCTTTTGCAGCGCTTATTTATTCAGCAGCGCTGCACGGGACTCACTCGGGAAGAATATCTCCAAAGTTGGTTGTAAGTGAAAGATAACTTTGTTCAGCTTCCCGAAGAACCCAACGTTTCGTAAACAGTGGATACAGTTTGTTTGTTAACAAGGCCGTGTTCGCACTGGATTTGCACATTGTTTGACACTGAAGAATGGAGCCATTCCAGCTATAAAAGATCCCGGTCATGATTCAGAACTGCAGACGGTAAGTGAAACAGCATCAAATGTCTGTTTTGTTGGCATTCGGCGCCCAAGTGCTAGTCACTCTTTAGCTCCGCCCACAGCGTGGAGCTCAGCCTTTTCCAGAGAGAATCGTAAAGCTGTATCTTTCTTTTATAAATATATTAAATTTTGTAGATATCAAGGATGCAATACTACTTTATAGATACGCAAGATTAATATACGATTTTATACAGTCAAATATGCAATGTTATTTTACATTTGATTACTTTATTCAATTTATGTACCTAAAAATAATTTTAGACCTAACTAAAATACCTGAAAAGCAATGTTTATTTTATTTGTATCTTTGCTCTATTGCATTTACTTGTGATACAAACTGAACTGTTACACCCCTAATATATATGGATTAGTCACATAGGGCAATACATTATTTAATTTTTTCTTTTTTTGTAAAGCAGCTTTGATACAATGGGTTTTGCGAAAAGCATTATATAAATTAATTTGATTAAAAAATTGACTCTTTTGACATTCTAGTGCGAAATGACCTGCTGGACTGACAAAGATAGCTAACGTGCACATGTGACGACAGACTTGAGGTTCTCCAGACACAGACACAGACCCATCCATCCACTGAAGAATGCTAACAAATTACACACACTTCACTCAGTCTGCATAAAGACAGCTAGTTTGTCCTTGTCTTTCTCTCATTTATTTAGAATTCCATCAGTGTTTCACTTGAACATTTTCTGGCTAAATTAAAAAACTGTTAAAATAATAAAATAGATGAATAACTTTCAGACAAAGTTCTACCTAATCCACCTTTCTTTCTGGACCTGGACCGCATATGAAACTCAATAGCCACACTAGCTAGCATTACAAAAGCGTGACCGTCTACTTTAAAGGTCATTTTTAACAGTACTGTCTGGTCCGCAGGTGCGTGAAACAGCTGTCCCCCACAATCACAGTGTGAAGTTTATATCAGATATGAGCAGGAACCCAGACAGACATTATGCTAAGAGCAGGTTAACATTATAAAGGGGAGCTAAACAGATATGTTTGGACATGATAAAGCCACTATGAGTTATCAGGAGACATCGAAAACATTTAAAATCAAACTAACCATGCTTTTATTACATTTAACCGCGTTATGTTACCCGTGCTTTGGAGCTGTGATGATGTTATACAAGGAAAACATTATTTTACATGCTAATCTCCACAAGCTTATCAGTCTAATTCTAGAAAGTATGACGTATTTGCACACAGTGACTTACTTCATGTACGTGCACAAATGTGCATAAAAACCACAACACAATGTCTGTAAAAACAGATAAAGAATGCCTCTGTATGTACTGTACAGTAGTACTGCTCAGTTCAGTGGTTCGGTGCAGCTCAAGCACTCATTACTGCTGATTTCTGGTATTTTGGTTTTTAATTGGAACACAAAGCTCTGTTGTTTGAGATGCTGAAGGGCCCCTTTGGAAGGAGGGAGAGTTGGGGCCCCAGATAGGATGTTGTTAGTGCAAATCAAGACTCTGTAGGTTCAGATGTCCACTTGTGTTTGCGGGTAAAATAACACTGAAAATGTTAACTTCTGCTTAATCAACAACATAGATAAAACTAGAGATTAAGAAATATACACTGGCATAGCATGATATAGGCCTAATCAAAAACAACACGTGATCCTCACAAAACCTGTAGAAAAACAAAAAAAGAATCATTGCATAAAGAAAATACATTTTATATTTAATTATTTATAATGGTCATACTGCGTAAAAAATTTGCAAAAAGAAAATAAAGCCCATTTTAGGAGAATATAGATTTCTTTTAGCACTGTAAAATTATTTTGTGATATGTGATTAATACTCTTACAGCAGAGGAATAAATAATATTACGGTTATAAATAAATAAATAAATAAAACATTTTCTACAAAAAATATACGAAATGACACAGCATTACACTTAGATGTAATGCAAAAACTTAAAAATAAATAGATGTAAAAATAAAGAAAGAAAAATGGAAAGAGTGGCCTTTTCAACACTAATTATGCAAGCAAAACAGGCAAAGAAATGTAAATGTATGTGAAAAGCCTAAACCTCTCAACAAGTCTCACAGAAACCTGTGAAGAGTTAAAACCTGAACACATGTACAGTACAAATGATCCTTCAGAAACATGATCCTTCAGAAATCATTCTTTCTCCTGAAAAAACATAATAAAATAGATGATAAACAAAATAGAAAGATCTTTTTTTGTGCTAGAATATTGTTATTCAGCTTTTTATTGATGACTCACATGTCTTTCATGCTGACCTAACTCCCAACGTCAAGTTCAACATCAGATTGTGCAAATGAGTTATTCCCATACCATCGAGAGGTAATTGTTTTTATTTGCCATGGCAACAAAACCACACTAGACAACAACTAACCCGGGGCGGACCCTAGGGTGGGCTATACCACATGCCAGATACACCCTTACAGTATCTAGCTGTAATGTTGAGCTCCAGCAGCGCTGATTACATCTGCCCATGATCTTAACAAGAAACTCTTACTGACTGCAGCATAATAAAGCAAGGTTCTGCTATATATGGCCATATGTGTGAACGGCTGCAAGAGCCAACAGCCAAATCTGTGCCAATGGTGATGATATTTGCAGAGCACATGAGTCTCGCTCACCATGTTAGCTGGTGTGTGTATGCTGCTGCTTTCTGAGTTTACTGCACTGTGCACAAGTCTGGGATGTAGTAGACTAGAGTCTACAGATCAAGATAGACGAATAATCAAATCAAATAATTACATTCACTACCATTCAAATGGTCGGTGTCAGTAAGATTTGTCATGTTTCTGAAAGAAGTTTCTTAAGTCCACACTTCTTCAAAAATTCTTTAAGTTCACCCAGGCCAAAAAGAAAAACAGTAATACTGTTAAATTTTATTAGAACTTATGTTTTCTATTTGAATCAGTGTTATTGTAGTGTATCTTTGAGATATTATAGCTTTATTCATATTTTAAAATACTCTTTGTCTTTATATTATCCATTTTAGTTTTAGTTTTAATTAACATTTCAGTAATTTCATTGTGAGTTATTATGTTTTTTTCATATGTCCATGTACTTTTTATTTTATTTTTATTTTAAATGTTTATTTCAGTTTTAGTTTATGTTATTTTAGTACATCAATGCATATAAAAAATAAAGGTAAATTCAAATAAGATAGGTTGCCTTATCAACTAGTTGAAATTAAAATAATATATATATATATATATATATATATATATATATATATATATATATATATATATATATATATATATATATATATTTAATTGCATTCCTGTTGAAATGATTTATGATTTCCATTTTAATTTTAGTTTTCCACTAATTTGAATATATTTTTAATTGAATATTGAACGTATTGAATTTTATTCGAATATTAAATATATACTTTTAATATATACTTTTAAAAATTATTATTAAAAATAATATATTCATTATTTATTTGTGTGATGGCAAAGCTGAATTTTCAGCATCATTCCTCCAGTCTTCAGTGTCACGTGATCCTTCAGAAATCATTCTCATATGATGATGATCTGCTCAAGAAACATTTCTTATTATTACTGTTAGAAACAGTTGTGCTGCTTAATATTTTTGTGGAATCATTCATATTTTTGATGAACAGAAGATACAAATGAGCAGCATTAATTTGAAATAGAAATATCTTTTAACAACTTTTTATTATAAAATTTAATGCATCCTTGCTGAATAAAATTTTAAAAGGATAAAATCTCCCAGAACTAATGACCACAAACTATCTATCTATCTATCTATCTATCTATCTATCTATCTATCTATCTATCTATCTATCTATCTATCTATCTATCTATCTATCTATCTATCTATCTATCTATCTATCTATCTTTATATAGCAATAAATATAAAGCAGGCATTAATAAGTTAATAAAAATATTTGAGTGTTCACTGCATGCATAGAGAAACCCAGACTGCTATTAGTGAATCTGCAACATCTCACACTAACATAACTCTATAAAACAATGAAAAGATCCCGGCATAAAGTCATTATCCTGTCATTTCCCAGATACTGCAGAGTCATGTTCGGTAAGACCACATCAAGCCTGTTGCTTTGACAGCAATCGCAGACACACACATGCAGATAATTGGACATCGTGTGAGACCGTCGCCAGGAGCCAAGACTCCATAACCATGGAAACAACATTAGTGTTCCCCACGAGTCTGAATCAGAAATATGAAGAGCGTTCTGGAGCTTTCAGAAGAGAAATGACAAGCCATGCCTCGCCTTCAGATGATGCACTGCACAAAATCAGTCTCTTCCAACTTAATTTGCCTGTAATTCTGATAAATGCTGATATTCACAACAGCCAAGAACCTTAAGAGCCGATAACGTGCATCTGCAGTCCCTGGCAAGAGAGCCTGATGATAAGTGTGGTGAATTTCCAGCTGAGTGCAGACGGGATGTTTTGGGGAGTTTATGTATTTGGGCCGTTTCGCATGTTCTCATAGAGGCTCTGAAAGCAGAAAGCTGAGAGTTTGCTCCCTTCATGGTGGATCTGTGTGGATAATGGATTCTCTTCGGCAGTGAAACCGTATTCTGTACACAACCTGAGCGAAATTCCTGGTGGACTGGGAGAGGCTTTTTTCTCCTCGTTGTTGTTTAGGGTTTGTGGCATCTCCTGGACTTGAAAGCCAAAATGAAACAATCCGAGCAGCGCTATTTCCCTACACCAGAATTAAAACACACTTTCCACTACGCTCAGACACAATGCATGGTTTATTTCGACATGGGTTTCCATGGTGAAGAGATCAACAGAGCGAATACAGTGGCTACTCTCGAGCCCCTCTTGACACGACTCACACCCTCACCCCCCCGCCGAACACACACCAGACCAGCGCTGACAACAAGAAACAAGCCGATTCATAACAAAGACAGTGCTTAATCTTGCTCTGTACACACAGTTCAGTAACACACAGGAGTGACAGCTGCGTTGAGCAACTGAAATGACTATTGACAACCGCATTTACAGACATTTTACGCAGTGTGTCTGGATCCGAGGTTAAAAACATATTTATATACGTATTAAGAGTTCTCTCTCTTCTGTATGTGCAATGCAAGAAATCCCAGGGTATGTTTTGACACATTAGTGTTGCCAGATCTTGCAAGAAAAAAAACGAATAAGAAGAAGGCCATAATAAACTCAAATCTAAAAGCGTTATCTCGGAAATAAGCCACATACCATAATATACTGAGGCATGCACCTGCCTACTTTATTAACTCCGTAAACTGGATTGCTTTATGGGGCATGTCCAAACCACAAGCCCAGAGACACTTAATAAGTGTCTCTCTTAATAAGTGGACATGGCAACCCTTCAAGAGCGTGCATAAAGAAAACACGACGGCTCAAAACCGCCAAATATAATAAGTCTTTGGTAACTCTGATAACACTTAAGTTAAAAATAGAACATTAATATGGTTGTGTTTACATACATCTCAGTTATTTACAGGAAACCCAAACTTTATATACTTATATACCTGAGAACAAACAACCTCGGATGACGTGCATTTACCTTCTCTCATTGTCGTCCAGGTGGGCAAACAGCACGTTCTTAGAGATGGCTTTGGCCAGGGCGGTCATTGTCTTGTAGTCCTTTGGAATGACCTAAAACCAAAGAAAACAACAAGTAGACGGTCACTCATAAAACAAAGAAATTATTTTGTTTTTCCTAGCTTTTTGAAATTTCTTCATGTTTCCTCAATGAATAGTGAGCGTTGTGTTGTGAAAAATGTGCTGCCATGAAGATCCTAGAGTGTTGAGGATATTGCTAGTTGCTAATGTGATCTGAATCACTTTTCATGCTGATTACTAAGCAGTTGATAAGGTGCTGCTACAGTAGGTGCTTCCTTACTCGTCCAAGTTTTCATAAAATTTTCTATGATATTCTGGTCTCCCTTTCACCAGTTTTATCATAATTTGTATTGCCTTAGAGAATTAATAACAATCCTCAATGAGATTATGATTTGAGGAATCTTTCACATTCATAGCACAAATGGTGCAGGGTGTATTATGAACCAGTGTTTAATGCTTAAAGTTTTGGGTCTGTTGAGAGAATGATCAAGTGTGCCTCATCAATCACCACTAATTCATGAACTATCAGTCCATTATTGTTACCTAACATTATAACAGATCAAAATATTTTTCATTCATTTAAATAAATGGGGGGGGGGGGGGTAGATGAAACATTTAAATGTAAAAAAAAAAAAACATGCCTTTTCAATAATTTAAATACTTAGGTTTAAACCGAAGTACTAAACTCACTAAAACTGAATTAAAAATAAATCAAAGCTAAATAAGAATATAAAAGAATGGCAAAAGCACATAGCAAAATTACTTACAACTAAAATAAGTTTTAAAAAAATGAAAATGAAAAAAATAAAATATATAAAAGTATACTAAATATAACAAAATGCGAATTAAAAATATTAATAACAATATAATTGTGCATAATACTAAAATAACATTCATCCTTGTTTACATAAAATGCAAACAACTTTCATTACTAAATTACTGAATAAAATCCAGTCCTGTGTTACTTTCTGCTCAATATTCTGTTTCAATATTAAGGAAGTCAAATGTGATGTGAATGTGTATACTGAAGAGCAGTGAATCTGGCCTATTACTGACGGGGCGACGGAGACAAATCCAAAACGCCCTAAATAGCGTACTTGTAAATAATGCAAATGTAACTGCAGTTTTATTCAGAACCACAACAGCTATATAATCCACACAAACCTTTCTGACATAGCTGACGGCATCCTCCTCTGTGTAGACCTCGGCGCTGACCCCACCTCTCCGGCGCCGAGCCTTCACCACCGGGTTTGGAGGAGGAGGAGACACTTCATCATCGTGAGAGTCGGACTGAGAGTTGGACTTCTGACGGGCCATGATCTGCTTGCATTCTTCCTGTGGAGAGAGGAAGTGAATGCCACGTATGATTAAACAACCATCTGAAAACATTGAGAGGGTTGTGACCATCTGGATTTTCATTCCCATCGCACAGGACACCCAAAAATCTGTGCAGTGGGAAAACAGTGGACGCTAAGAGGGTGAAGCTACCATTACAAATCACTATTACAGATCATAAAATCTAAAAGACTGAAACCTACTGTGAGCACAGAAAGCAGAAACAACAGCACTGAGATTTCAGAGAGAGAGACAGTGAAAGAGGGAAGAACAATAAAGCTGCATGCCACAGCACAAACCATGTGTGTGTGTGTGTGTGTGTGTGTGCTAGCCAGAGACTGTAGGCTCTACACAGAGTCATACTGTACTATACTATTACTTTATATTATATGTGGTGAAAAACAGAAAAACACATTACATATGACACATACATTATGTATACTGTATATATAGAACAACCAAATGTTTTAGTCTTTATCTAGTCATTTATTGTGAAAATGAATGCGAAAAATAAACTTATGATGGGGGCTTTAAGGAAATAAATGAACTGATATCTCTCAATCAAACAGAGAGAGAGCTGATATTGACAGAAATATCATTATATCACTATACTATGTGCAATATTGTGTGATATTCATTATAGTGGGTTAATGTGAAGACTGTTATAATATTTTTAATGTGCTGTAACAGTTTAGGCAAATTTAGACAAAATTATACTGTAATGCTGAATGTCTATTAACTGATTTTATCTGCAGAAAAGTAACATTTTTGTGTGTCAAACATTTTTTATCCTACATACTGTATATTAAAGTTATAAACCATCCATTCACCGTTTCCAATATATCCTTTTTGTATAAACTTTTTTGTTTGTTTGTTTTATCATTTTATTTTTTCATAAAAATGAAGAGACTATAAATTAATAATATTTGTATTTTATTTATTTGTTTGTTTTTGTATTACATTTCACATCTAATATATTTTGATATTATGTGCCAGTTATTTTCAACCCACAGTTCTCATTAAGGTCCTTAATGGTAAAAATGTTGGCCACCTCTGCTCTATAGTATTCTGCCCCCTATAAATCTGATATCAGTCTAATTTCACAATTAAAACTTTTACAGCATTTAAAAGATAAAGTGTTTGTAAAATGGTCTCCTTCTAAAACATCCCAAGACGCAAATACCAAAGTGAAGGCAGGCAGATGCAAAGGAACAGCTGGGCACATGCCACACACACACACACACACACACAAATGCTCTCTCTCCAAAGCTTTAGACAGCCATCAACAGGCCTTTCCATGAAATAACACTGAAATTGGAGTCCAAATGAACTCTGAAATCTGTTAAATCAGAAAACATATGAGACAATATGCCCATTAAGATCATTTCACTCACCAATGCATCGATGCACATACACTAAAGCATACTTTGAGAGCACATACACACACACAATTAGACTAGTGTCTATACAAACAATGGAAATATGAGGTTGTAATCATACACACTTTTATCAAATTAAGTTTGAATTTAAATGACCAAAAATGTTGGACAGTCACACATATCTGCAAAAGATACTGATTTATCATCATATCTGAATGACAGTTGTTATCTTTATTAAGATATGTAATTATTCATCAACAATAATGCCCCCAATATTAAACTTCTAAACTAAACAAATTCATTGTGAATCAGTTCGACTGAATCATTTCTAATGAAAGAAACATTTCTCAATTTAATCTCCCTGCACAAAAAGAAATATTAATAATCCACAAATATGGATTAAAATCAAAATAACTGCTTTCTATTTAAATATATTGTAAAATGTTATTTATTCCTGTGATCAAAGCTGAATTTTCAGCATCATTGATTTGCTGATGATTTGCTGCTCAAGAAGCATTTATAATTAATGTCGAAAACAATTGTGCTGCTTTATTTTATTTTATTTTTTTGTGGAAACCATAATTTTTTTTTTCAGGATTCATTGATGAATAAAAAAAAGACGGAAGCATTTATTTCAAAATATAAATCTTTTGTAAAATTATAAATGTCTCCGTTGCTTTTGATCAATTTAATGTGCCCTTGCTAAATAAATAAAAAATCTTTGGGCTAAAACAGGCCATATTTGTGGCTAACCTCCATATACTGGCATTAGTATGCAACTGGTACATAAGCAAGAGGACACGTTATTACCTGATGCTAATCTCAAATCGGCCAAATATTGGTCTAGCTGACATGCAAATCTTTCATCCCTACTAATACTAATAATTTCTATTTCTCGTTAAATAATTCTCCTCGTGTTGCCTTGTGCCCTACATAAAGATTTTAATCCGGCACAGTTTTTACAGACACAACATTCAGAAAAGAGGACAAACACAGTGTTAAGGGTGTATATCCTTTAGCAACCCGTGCATTTCCATCTTTCTACATGAACAGAAGGTGCCAGACAGAGAGAATGTGTGAGCAATTAAACCCCATCTATAACTGAAACGCAAGTGGGTCAGTAAACATCCTTCACCCAGCAGCTCAATCCACGATGATACTAAATAACGCGGAAAACACACGCTATCATCACGAGGAGAAGACAGGGACAGACGTCATCTTGTGCTGCGTCTTATGAATGCACAATCCCTTCAGCTGTTTGATGCTCCACCTAAACCAATAGTAGCTCAGCAGAAACGCATTCCTAACAAAAGCCCGAGCCCAAAGCGTCTGTCCGTATGAAAAAGCCTGTTGTTCCTGGAGCACATGATCAAAGAAGATGTTCAGTTGCTGCAGTTACTGGCACCTCCAGCTAAACAAATGACTGCTGTGACTTTCATAAGATCAGAACACAGAGTCCGAGATTAGGCAACAACATCAAAAAACCCCAGCATGCCTCCTAATTGTCAGCTGAGAGGGAACGGGAACGCTGATTATACGTAGTACTGAACAACTCAAGCTCATTAAAGATCCTCTTACATAAAGTACACTACCGTCTGGGCTCAGTGTGTTTTCTTATTTTTTACACACCTCTCATCAAAAATTCAAATAAAAATAACATGATTTGAGGTATCATAAAAGTAATACTTGCCTCAGCTAACACTACCAATTAGCTTATATTTCAACAGGTATTGTGTAAATACAAAATCAGTGGAATAGGACAAAGATGTTCTAAATACTTCTTGAGCAGTAGTGCATGTTTGGCCAATCTATTATTCATATTCTACATCTGTGCAACTGTTATTTTTTATTTATATGATTGGTTATATATAAATAATATCCTAACAGTAATACTTGCCTTAGCCCACACTACTAAGTATGCAAGATTTTAACAGGTATTGTCTTAATAAATAATCAAAACATAACTGATTACATTTATTTTAATTTGAATTCATTTTAAAAGTGTAATTTGTAGACCTGGAAAAGGCACAAAAATATTCTTTTTTTTTTATATCCTTAGAATGCCATATACATTTTTGTATTTATGATAAGCTCTTAAGTATTAAATCAGGTAGAAATTGTGAGTAAACCATTTTTAAAAATCATTATCATTAAACCTTTGAATATTGTTATGGAAAGTCTGGGGCCTCAGATTCAAAAAGGTTGAGAATAAATGTACATTCTAAATTAATATAATGAGTTGCATGCTTGGTTTCGGTAAAGCCCTACTAAATCCAAAATCCATTTTAAAACTTGCAAACAAACTTTATATAGATTTTTCACAGATCCTGATATAGTACATAGGCGTAGCGTCTACTCATTTCACACAATCTGCAACTGCACAAGAAACCGATCAAAGGAGCTCTATGGAAACCAATGATTCCTCGATCCAAAACCTGCAATTAGTTCTGTCTATCTATTGTGCTGCACTTGTCAATAATTAAGACACAAAAAGAACATCAACCTCACTGTGAGCACTAGTACAAAGACAGTTAATGATCGTGAATGTTTGAAAGAAGGAGAAGACGTTTATTAACACTGTATCACAGTGCATTCAGCCAAATTCTTCTCCAAAGCAATGTACGATACATAAATTACAGAAACAATCCCCCCGGAGCATCCTGAGGTTAAGTGCTAGGTCAAATGGGACAGCAATGATCTCAATAACTCTCAGTCTCCGTTTCTCCAGCTCCATGGAAATGAAACGACATCCCAGATCCCTAACCATCACCCTCTCCGATGCAAATGTACAACTTCTACAAACACAGCCACCAGCAGAGCAAATACAGTGAAGAGTAACGCACCTTCTCCAGCTTCTCAAAGTGTTCCCGCAGGAACTTCATAGGCCGCTCGGGCTTGGCGATACACAGGTTGACGATGCACTCTTTGAGGATCTGCTGTATGTTGTGTTTCTGCACGAAAACCTCGCAGCCTTTCAGACTTTCATCTTCTTCCAGATTGGAGGAGGAGGTGGCCATCTTATCTTCTATCACTGCTGCAGGAGAAAAGAGCGAATGTGGGGGGGGGGGGGATGAAGAGAGATATTCTTTCTTTAAGTCTGTGTGTCTTTATAAGCTTGCCTGCCGATTTACTAATGAAATCCACAATATGCATGCACTGTCAATACAAATACACAAACACAGTGCCTAGATGCAGATTGACATTATGACTATGACACAGGCCATTTACACGTTTACATTTCACTTCAGCCATTAATTCCCATCAACCATCCAAAAAACACCGGCAACTGAAGCTTTAATCTGCAATTTCAACCTATGCGTTCACGAAACAGATACCGCATTCAGTCGTGCGTGAAAAACAGAGCGTCGGTGTGTCGAGCATCACTCAGAGATCACCTGTTTACGATTTTATCGCCGCTTATTCGTTTCTAAATACAAATCTATGCGGTGAATAATTTAGATTTAGCCATTTATTATCTTGAACACCGCTTCTGTGGGTATATCAAGCAAAAAAACGTGGCATGTGTCACAGCGTTTTGGTGTTTAGTTGTCTTACCGTTATGAGGCGGAGATGCAAGGCTCGCGCTCCGGGATGCTGCTTGTTTGGTCCTGCTGTGTGACGTCAATCCGCCACCCGATTGGACGCTGACATTAGAAGGCTACTCTTCAATAAAGTACGTAATTTAAAAGATTTTTAAAAAAATCATATAACTGTTACGTAGGATGTTGAAGGGTTGAGACTGATATTTTCATTTTAGAATCATTTATTTATTTCATGATAGGGTGCTGCAGCCAATCCGCGTCATTGCAGGTCTGTGCGTCACGCAGAATAGCGCGCATGCTTTCACGCGCTGGAGATAACAGACTCTGCTAACACTGATATTTGGTGACTGAACACATTTATATGCAGAGGTGACTGTGCTTATATCGATTTAGTTTTTCTTCCAATGAGCAGCTATGGAACATAAAAAATGCATGATTAGGAAATAAAAAGCAGATTTTTCTTACATTATTCATGTGATTATTCAAATTGCATGGAGGCAAAATTAGTTTCGTGGTTTGTTAAAACTAATGAATAGCTACTTATTTAAAGAAAAAAAACTATATGTGACATCCACCACCATTTCATTAGAAATCATTCTAATGTGCTTCATCTTTTATAGCTTTGTCAGTATATCCATCCATCATCTGTCTATCTGATTATATGTCCGTCCGTGCATCCAACCATCCATCCATCACCTATCTATTTGTCCGTCTGTCCATCCAACCATCCATCCATCCATCAATCATCTGTCTATCTATCTATCTATCCGTCCATCCATCCATCCATCCATCCATCCATCCAACCATCCATCTATCATCTATCTATCTGTCTGTCCGTCCATCCATCCATTGATCCATCCAACCATCTATCATCTATCTGTCTGTCCGTCCGTCCGTCCGTCCATCCATCCATCCATCAACCCATCTATTATTTGAAATAATAATGGTTTTGAAATATATACAAACACATGTTTATTAAGTTATATAAAAGTACATAACAAAAATAATAATATATGTACATAATAAATAATATAAATGCTGAAATTGAAAGAATATATATATAATCTCTCTCTCTCTCTCTCTCTCTCTCTCTCTCTGTGTGTGTGTGTGTGTGTGTGTGTGCATGTGTGTGTGTGCATGATACTGTAAGAATGTGGGCGCACACATTTGATTATTATTATTCCTTTAGAAAAAGGTTGTATGTTTTCTGTATGTTAATTCTGTATTTAATAGCATTGAACCTACTCGTTACTTACTCTTTTCACGGACTCAAAGTAAAATAAAGTTGAAAATGTTTAGAATGAACATCGACCGTAAATCAATCTGAGCTGTCGCAATCTACAGTCGTAGTGGCAACAATCGCCATGACAACAGGCAACAACAACAGTACAACACACGTGAAGCAGCAATGGCGGCCGCCAGTGAAGAGCGAGCAGCAGCGGATGTTTTAAAATCTCTGGCTCGCCATTTGAACTGTTTAAACGAGGACAACAAAAGCGCGAGAAGACGAGCTCTAGAAGCGGTGAAGAGAGAGACCGTCGAGCAGCGCTTGTCCAGCGGCGCGCTGCAGGAGCTCTTCGACGGTTTACTGAAGGCGCTGCTGAAATGTCTGTCAGATCCTGCGGAGACGTGCAGAGACACGGCGATCCAGATCCTCACGGGCTTCATCAGAGCTGTCCCCAGACCAGAAGACGCTCTGCCCTACCTGATGCCGGCGCTGGTGCAGAGGCTCGGGGGACAGGAGACCCTGGAACCGGCGGAGGAGCTCAGGCTGGCTCTGATGGAGACGCTGTCTCTGCTGCTGGAGCTGTGCGGCAGACAGCTGGCCCCCTTCCTGGAGGACATGATCAAGATCCTGCGGAGAACCATCACTGATCCCTTCCCTGAAGTCAAGAAAGAGAGCTGTAGATGCGTCATCAGTGCTGCACAGAGTATTCCTGGTAACTTAAGTGTGGCCCTCAAGCTGTTCATATGGTTCAAAAGACAGTCGAGATACAGTGTAGTGTGTGTGTGTGTGTGTGTGTATATATATATATATATAAAGGTCGAGTAATATGTCCGTTTGGATTCATTATACAGTTAAGTGGCAAAGTTTTGGCTTCGGTTGTTGGTTGTCATGGTAACATGGCCAGACTGATGATAAAATTAACATAAAATTAATACTTGTTCAAATGAGAGTAAAAAATTGTTGGTGAGTATTTTTTAATACTAATAATACCTGAGATTGTGATATGGTTTATACAACATGAGCCAAACATCTTCCCAAATTTAGAAATCTGTTTTCTACATAATTAAATAATTTTTTAGATGCTTTGTTTCTTGTGCACGTGTGTGTGTGTGTGTGTGTGTGTGAATATATATATATTATCCATATAGTCAGGGTCTAAAAGCAAAAACTAAGTATCATGAGAAAATTTACGCTCTGTAAGTATTTTGATGGTAAGTGTAAGTAACTGTAACTATACAGTTATTGAACTGTATGTGCATTATTTGAAAAACAGGAAGAACAAATTCATTCATTATTTTTTTATTATTCAATTAAACAATTCAGTAAATAAATATCACTATAACACAGTTGAGCTGTAAAATAATGTAATACTAAGTGTAAATGTAGTGGTTATTATTATTATTATTATGTCATATAAAAACAGTAAAATTGCATTTCTAATATTTATGATCTTTGCTTTTAAACATTAAATCTTAGAGCTTTTTTTTTTTTTTTTTTTGGTGGAAAACTGCAGGGGAACTTTATTTATCTCTGTCTCTGTTTTCCCAGATCAGTTCCACCTGCAGGCTGAGAGTCTCCTGGAGCCCCTGCTGCAGACCATTTCTCACCAGCACTCCCAAGTGAGAGTTTGTGTCACACAGGCCATCGGCGCAGTCATTCAGCACAGCACAGGCAGGAACGTAGAAGACGTTTTGTCCCACTTGGCTCAGAGATTGTTTGACGACTCTCCGCGGGTGAGCTGGCAGCCGCTTAGCTGTAAAATCAATAATTGATTGATGCATTATTTAATAAATGGCTTGTCTTTGGTATCTTTCCAAGAAATTCTTCTGCTAAATATGAAATATGCTTCCTGTTATACAGAGCACGTTGGTGTTGTTTTCCCCAGGTCTTAATGCTGTATTGTTGTGCTAATATGTTCAGGTGAGGAAAACTGTTACTGTAGTCGTGGGTGATTGGCTTCTCCGGCTGCCGGACAGATATTCCTACTTCCACAAGCTCATCCCGCTGCTTCTGAGCAGCCTCAGCGATGAGATCCCTGAAATCAGGTGAAAACAGTCATGGAAACTAGTCCAATTCCATGTAGATGTGTAGACTGTCTTTCAAAAGTTTGGGTTTGGCTGCATTTACTTGACCTTAAATACAGTAAAAACTGTCATGTTGTGAAATATTATTACCATTTCAAATATATATTTTCTAGTTAAATATATATTTAAAATGTAATTTATTTCTGTGATCAAAGCTGAAAGGTTTTTTCAGAATTCTTTGATGAATAGAAAGTTTAAAAGAACAGCATTGATTTAAAATATAAATCTTTTGCAACGTTATAAATGCCTTTACTGTCACTTTTGATCAATTGAATGCTTGCTGAATGAAAAAATTAATTTCTTTAAAAAAAACTTACTGACCCAAAAGTGTATATGTGCTGTCTATTTCCTTTTTCTCTTTAGCCATTTCTTATACAAAATGTATGATCTTGTGATTCCTAATAAATTCATTCAGGTCTCTTGCTGAGGACTTATGGAGAAAAGTAGGATCTCAATGGGAGAAGGAAAATGAGGATGATCTGAAGGATAAGATGGACTTTCGGTTGCCTGCTCCTGCCCTCTACACATCTGGAGGTACGACAAACTAATAACACAATGTCTCTCTTTCCTAAAAATACATTTTATGGATACTAAATACTGTACATATACATTAGATATCTTAAATATGTCTACATGATATTAGAAACATTAGGTGAAACGCTCAAATAACATTTGAGGTCCTGTAGCCCCTGCTCAACTGTCTTGTCCTAGAATAAAAGCCCCACAGGTCTGATCTAGTGGAAGTTTATTTCATCTCCAAGTGAAAGTAGGAAGAAGCTTGTGGGGTGGCGGATGGTAGCTTTTTCTTTTTTCCACTTTTATTGAGAAGAAAATAGAAAGAGGGCAGAAAGATAACCTGGATGTGGACGTATGGTTATCTAGATGTCACGACATTACAAAATATTTCTATTTCATCTTTCTATTCATCAAGAAATATTCATTTACAAAATATATGCTGTAGCATCATAACTGATTTCAGCATTGATAATAATGAGACGTGTTTCCTGAGCAGCGAATCGCCATATCAGAATGATTTCTGAAGGATCGTGTAAAACTGAAGACTGGAGTAATGAAGCGTTAAAATTCAGCTTTGCATCACGGGAATAAATGACATTTTAAAATATATTCAAATGGAAAACAGTTAAAGTCTCATAATATTACTGTATTTTTTTAATCAAATAAACATGAGCATAAAAGACTACTTTCCAAAACATAAACATTTTTACAGATCCGGAACATTTAGGTAGTGTACAAGTATGTTTAAAACAATGCAGTGTACATGGGAACTAGGGAATAAAGCCAATCTTTGTCCTTTCTGTCGTACAGGAGAGCGTCCCGGGCTGGGCTGCAGGGAGCTGGTGGTGAGGAATCTGTCGAAGCTGCTTCCTGCTGTGGCCCGGGACATTGGTGACTGGTTAGTGCAGACGCGAGTGAAGACGGCCCAGCTGCTGCGGGTTCTGCTGCTGCATGCTGAAGATCACTGCACACAACACCTGCAGTCTCTGCTCACAGTGCTGTACCACACCTGCACAGACCCCGAGACTGACGTCAGAGCTCAGGTAACCAGACAGCCAATCAGGAGCCGCATTTCACCAAAGCAGTATGGAGTAGACCAGGACTTTGATGTAATTATAGAAGGCAGCTGTGTATGTTCATGAATAAAGGCATGAAAAATGAAATGATTATGAAAGTGTTAAATATTATTAGGAAAACATTTAGTTTTTTATTTCACTGTAATCTTTTCTACCTACTATAAGAGTACCTTAAGATGTATAAACTTGATCAAAAAAATTATAATAAATAAAAAAATCATTCTCTTTAGAATGTTTAGAATGCAGAATGAAATGATATTTTTCACTTTTTTCTACAAATCATTCTTTATTGTATTTGTATACTATTTTATTCAATCTAATCATCTAAATCTTAGAGTAAAGGATGCATAGTAGTTGATATCACTTGCATTCATGTGGAACATTATATTTTGCTAATGACCATTCTGAGTGAGCTGGGCAAAGGGAAGGAAGTGGGGGAAAGGAACACATTTTTTGGGAAGAAAGGAGTTTTCCTGCATACATCTATATATATATATATATATATATATATATATATATACACACACACACACATATACATACATGTTAATGTTTTTTGTGTGTATTTACTAACAACACACAACAACATCTAATAATCAAAGCAATCTCATCATAATCTCGTCTTTATCCGGCGAGAGAAGCAACATGCATAGATCAGGAAAGAGCTTAGAAAAAGCACGTCTGGAGCTAAATAAAAATATAGGATGTAGTGCCAAACATCTATTACTATCAGCTTTGATTTCCTTGATTTTCAAAGCGATATGTATGAACCTTTCTCTCTCTCGACAGTGTTTGGAGTCAGCAAAGCTCTTGGGAGCGTTCGTCAGTGCAGAGGTTTATCTCAAGTTGCTCCTGCCTCATGTTGAAGACTTCACTTCCTGCTCGTCTGCTTCTCCCTGGGCTCCTCTCACCATTCTGGGGGCCATATTAAGAGGGAGTTCAAGAGAGGCATTACAGCCTCACCTGAGAAAAATTGGAGACACACTTGCACACCCTGAAGTCTGTCAAGGGTCCCAACAGGTGAGAGACGATGAGCTTTCTGCTTTCTCCCTGCTCTCGAGTGTTCGGTGTCCAAAGAGTGTTCACACAGTGATGGCAAAGACCAGTATTCATGTATTTTCAATCAGATTCACCCATTTTGGTTGTTTTAATGGGAATTAATCCCGTTTGAGGTGCAGTTATGCAGACAACCAATAACACTGGCTGCTGATGACCACTATGATTTACAGCACAGTCACTTAGTGACCCCAGTGAAAATTGTGGCCCCAGTTTTATAAAAAGATAAGCTACACTGTTAAAAATAACCATCTGCATGCTTATTGGCTCCTTTAATTTTCCACTTAAGCCTTTCAAAGCTACTTTTCCTGAAGAATGTCTTTTATTGCATACATGTCAGATGTGTTAGGATGCATCTCTGTCAGGCCGAGTGGAAAAATCCCACCCAGACCCGTGAGTCTGGCCCTACTTTCCTCTCAACCCACATTCGTCCCGCTTTGATATCAAAAATAACACTCTATTTTTTGAGTTTGCTATCTCGCCGGTGCCAAGTCTCCACCCCTGAGGGCTTTGCAGGAATTTCCTCTGTGGTGTAATTAGAAGCACTAAAAGTAAAATGACTAATTTTGCCCCGGTGTCCACCACAGTCCTCCATACTTTGGGCCAGCTTTCCGTGTTTCATCTCTTGATCTCATCTCAGGCTTCTTTCCGTTAAATAACATGTCTTCAAAAGCATTGTCTGTGAGATGGTGACACACTATAAAGACACAGACCATCGCAGATGTTGCAGGACCTCTGACTGGGAAGTGGGAGGTGGTTTTTGTCCGTTTTATGGAGGGAAATGGCAAATGATCCTGTTTTTATATCAAAGTAGCTAATAATTGACATGAAGAGAGAGAGAGAGAGAATTTATATTAGATAGAATGTGAATATGTTAGCAAAAATACTGTAATAAAAATGTAATGTTTGTTTATTTAAAAATTTAATGTTTGTTTATTTATATACTCAGTTTTGTTAAATTAAAAAAATAATAATGTTTTTTTTATTAACCCTTTAACTGTCACTGGACGCCTACATTTACTTCACTATATTACAATTAAATCTAATCTAATCTTGACAAACTATATATCGTTGTAAAGGTCTAAGACTCCCACATATATATTTTACCAATGTTTTTTGTAAAAAATTATGTAAGAAAAGAAATCGATTAATTTATAACAAGAGTGCACCCTCAAAAATCGACATTATAACAGGAGTTCTGACCTTTGTTTAAAAAAGACTTCTTCGTTGCCTTTTTCTCTATCACATTTTAGAAATCATCAGAAATTACATATCAACTGAAAACTTAAAATCTGAAAATTCATCCTTTAACACCCATTTTAAAATCAGACATTGCATTACCATGTAAATGGTACATTAATAACATGTTACAAAATGTTTTCATTCATGAATTATAAAAATGTAAGTTTGAATCGTGCACTACAAAATCTATATTCAAAAAAAAAAAAGATATATATATATATATATGTGTGTGTGTGTGTGTGTGTGTATATATTTATAGCTTAAAGTTTAGTAACGTATAGAAATGTATATAAACAAAAATCAATATACAAATCATATTACTACAAAAATTCTACTAAAATAACACTTCTAGGTTTCAGGAAATGGTCTGGGTGAACTGGGGAATTTAGTATTGAGTGAATATTGGAGTATGTCCACAGTAAATAATGCATCTCTCTCTGTTGTTTGGTGTTTTCTCTGACTGGACAGTGAGATCCAGTGTTGAGTGAACTCAGGCAGATGCTCTGATCTCTCCTGTACTCTCACGCTTTGATGTCACGCTGCTCTTTGATGTCCGTGTTGTCAGCACACTTTCAGCTGTCTGTTTTCCAAAACCATCTCAAGAAAAAAGTACCATGTAGGAACAAGACATGGAAATAACATGCTTGCAGTCCTCCTTTGAGTGTTTGCTAGATGTCGTGTGTCTTTAACACAAGGTGTGCGTTTGTGTAATGTGTTATGAATTGGATTTGCGATGCCTTCAGGACATGGAAAACAGAAGCACTAGCTCTCCGTGTTTCGTTTTCGGCGTTGCTATGGGACTGCAAGCAGGATTGTAAATTGCAGCTGTCTAAAGAAAGGCAAACTCATATTTATATATATATATATATATATATATATATATATATATATATATATATATATATATATATATATATATATATATATATATATATATATATATATATATATATATATATATATATATATATATATTATATATATATATATATATATATATATATATATATATATATATATATATATATATATAAATGACATATGGTAGCGGACAGCTGAGGCCTGCTCACCTCTGTCCTGAAAAAGGCAGAGCTGGAGACGGGTTGGGACGAGACATCCGTCTGCTGAGGAGCCGTTGTGGAGACAGGAGCACATTTATGGCCTAGAAGAGGCAGACGAATGTGAAAGGCAGAGAGAGTGCTGGTTTAAACAGTTGTCAGACCTGTCAGTCACTCCTCTGATAGCCCTAGGCATGAACTGGAGAACATGCTTCTGTTTTACCAGAGTTAGTTCGATCTAGAAATCTGCTCATAAAAAATAAGCCCCTTATTACCATTGTTAAATGGAAAAAAAGCTTTTCTTGATCTGTAATTCATTCATTATAATAATTATGGGTTATATAGATTTCAAAACTAAGACCAAGCCGTCAACTTACAGTACGTAATAATGATTTTATTTTATTTTTACCTGTGCATAACCCTAATAATGTCTTTATACATTGTATTTAATCTTATTTTATTTAATTATTTAACGTATTTAACTGCATGAATAAATCATATTCTAATCCTGAACATAAATAAAACGAGAAAGTCGTAATTCTTTGCGGTGCTAAATGTAGTAGTAAATGTGTCCCCCACACACACTTCCTGTCGGCCAGTGAAAACACCTGCAGGTTAATCATCCTGGCCCTGTTAATGACAGACGCGCTGAGCGGAGGAAACAGTGTCAGGATCCACTTGGTCTAGACATGTGATCACTGCATGGAAAGAGACACACAGAGGTCTTAAGGGACGGTAAACATGCAGTGGGACAGGAAAACAACAGAGACTGATGGAAAGAGAAGCTTTAGTGAGTTTCAGACTGCTTTACAAGGTCAGAGAGCTTAGAAGTGTGTAGTAGTGTCCTTTATTGGCATGAAAACCTGGTCATTTGTTGGTGTAATACAAAATAGGTCAAGTAAATGATAAATATAGTCAAGAGTAATACAGTATAAATATATGTGTGTGTGTGTGTGTGTGATTGTGTGTATAACAGAAAATTAGGACAAAAAGGAGTAAATGACAAAGTTAATATTAAACAATAGTAATAAAATGTGGTGAAGTGAAATGTTTCAAATGTTTGTTTTGGTTTTGTCTCTCAGGCGCTGTATCTGGATCAGTTGTTGGTGTGTGTGGACGCTGTGCTGTGTGTGTGTCAGGTGGACTGTGCGGTCATCAGTCTGCAGCTGCTGAAGGTCCTGGTGTCAGTCCAGAGTCTCGCCTCGCAGCAGGAACAGCACAACAAGGTAAAACACACACACACACACGAATGGTGTAAATGAAGCTTTCCCATACACAGATTCTGCTATACACAATAGATTCGACCAATCTGGGTTCATTATAATGAAGTCACTGCAGGGTCTTCAAGTGCATCAATGACCTGAAGATGATTCTCTCTCTCTCTCTCTCAGGCAGAGGAGTGTGTGAGGTGTTTGTGTGAGGCGCAGGGTCTCAGTGGAGCGTGTGAGTTGTACCGGCAGCACATGGCAGATCTGCTTCAGTGGCTGTCTGACTCCCATCACACCTGGACCAGTTACTCCATTCAGAAAACACAGCTGGAGATCATCGCCGTGCAGTCCGGTGAGTGTGTGGAAAGAGAAGCATCACACAAAACAAGAACCAAACTCATTAAAGAAGTGCAAGAACTTATTATGAAATATTATTACAATTAAAATGTTTCTGTTTTCATTTATTTTAACATGTAAATTGTGTCTGTGATCCTCCAGTCTTCAGCGTCACGTGATCCTTCAGAAATCTTTATATTATGTTCACTGCACAAGAAAAATTGCTGATTATATCAATTTTGAAAACATTGTTGCTGCATCTTTTGTGGAAACTGAGATTTAAAAAATTATTAGAGATTCTTTGATGAATAGAATACATTTTCTGTAACATTGTGAATGTCTTTATTGTCTTTATTGTCATTTTATTGTTTTTTTTTTTATAAAATCAATAAATTTTAATAATTAAAAAAATACTATGAGTGGAATAAATATTCCTCGAAATATAATGTAATAATATAAAAAGTTATATTTGCAAATAAAATGCAAAATGCATATAGTAGTGCAGAGTAAATCTATTTAAAATAGTTTAATTTACAACTTTAAATCAGTTCACATCCTCACTCTATTTTTTTCTCCTATTATATGTCTTCCTTCAGGTCCAGTGGTGGGAGAGTTTCTTCCAGCCCTCTTGCCTGTGTTGAGGAGTTGCCTTGAACCCAGTCGAGACCCTGAGATGAGACTTCACATCTTCACCATGCTGTCTAAACTACTGCTGGACGCCTGCAACACACTGGACTCACAGGGGTCAGTTCATCCGATACAGATCCTGAACCTCATGGAGTTATTGTGTAGTTTGTATCATTGCACAATATGTTTATGCTCCTGATGAAATATTCATGTACCAAGCTTGCTTTCAGCGTTAGAGAGACCAGGAAAGGGTTAACTACTACACAGCTGAGCTTTTGAACACTTGATATTTTACAGTATCCCACCACTGCTTAAATACATGGATAAACATGCAGCATTGCAATGATTCATGCATTTCAAAGATGGAGATCTTTTGTCATGCCTGATATGGATCTAAATATTTTCCTTCATAATTATCCCAATATAGTAACATGTCAGGATAGTCCCGTTCAGATATGTAGCCCTCTTTTCATGTGGTGTATGATACTGTTCACCTCAAATTCCTCCGTTTCATGTGGGCCTTTGATTTGCAAAGTGGAATAAGAGGAGAGTGAAAGGAAAGCCACCACAGGCATTTTATAATAAAATGTTATGAGTCATTTCTACCTCTTATCGTCGCTGGAAGACATCGAAGACATCACTGGAAATTCCCAAGGGGAATTTCTTCGAGCAAATATGCTGCAGAAAAATTGCCCTACTGATTTAAGGTTATTTCAAAGCAGGTCAGGTCACACGACATTCGTCCGTCATATTTGCTGTCGTTTCTCTCTTTAGGGGGTTTGCTGAATACATGGAGATGGTCCTGCAGGATTTGTTGCTTCCTAATCTGGTGTGGCGTTCGGGTCGATCTGCCGCGGCTGTCAGGACCGCTGCTCTCAGCTGCCTCTTAGCTGTCCTGCACGGGGCAGCTTTCCCAGCAGAGCGAGTAATATTAAATTAAAATAAAAATTAAATTTATGCATTTAGCAGACGCTTTTATCCAAGTGCATTCAGGCTAACATTTTTTACCTAACATGTGTTCCCTGGGAATCGAACCCAAACCTTGCACTGCTAACGCAATGCTCTACCACTTGAGCCACAGGAACACATATAGCATACAGCAAGAAACAGCATCTTGTTTTTAAGTTCTGTAATTTGACTAAGAAGTGGATGATGATTTAGTGTATATATTTGATGCTGTTTCAGGTTCTGTCTGTGGAGGAGACTCTCGCTACACAGCTGATCTCTGCGCTGGAGGAAGACTCTAAACTGGCTCGTCTTCTGGCCTGCAGATCTCTTCACTCACTGCTGAGACTCACAGCACAACAGCTCAGCGCCGACTCACTCAACAAGATCTATCCAGGTAGACTCAACTCAGCAATGAAAGACTGATTCAGAGCAGCATGTTTTATGTGACAGACGAAAATGAGGTTTGGATATTGGAAGTGCAGTGTGGATCGTTCAGTTCTCATCGGACAGTCCAATAAACAAAAACAGGGTTTGAGAACATTAGATGTCAAAAGGTCACATGCTGAATAAATTGTACTTCTATTTTCATTGCATCGAATTAAGCAGGACATCTGCTCTAAGGTCTGTTTTTTATTCAGTTGTGTGAATGGAGAAATAACACTATTATTTCTCATTTAAAGATGTTATTTAAAAATGATAGACTGAAATGCATCTAACAATGTTAAATAGTGTAAAAATGGTCACTGTTTTCCACAGTAACATCATATGAATGTGTGTTAACAGCTCAATGAACAAATTCTCAAGATATTCATTTCATTCTAATTTATTTTATTTAGTCTTCTTAAATTGTTATAGGACAACCCTTGTTAAATAAAGCAGCATATATATGTATATGTAGAGTTTCTATCCTGGTTAAAACAGGTCTATGTGTCTTGCACAAATTATCCAGACATTTATTAATATGCGACAGTGCACAGAGCCTATTAAAAATCATATATATATATATATATATATATATATATATATATATATATATATATATATATATGTATATGTATATATATATGTATATGTATATGTATATATATATATATATATATATATATATATATATATATATATATATATATATATATATATATAAAAGCATGTCTGTGTGTATAATAATCTGTGTGTATATAATAGTGTTCCTGTAGCTCATTTTGTAGATCATTGTTTTATCAAGCTCAAGGGTCCGATTCCCCGGGAACACATGATAGGTAAAAATTGATAGCCTGAATGCACTGTAAGTCGCTTTGGATAAACGCGTCTGCTAAATGCATAAATTGTAATTTTAATTTATTTTAATAATTGTTGTTATTGCACACTTTCATGATTCAGTGTGTGTGAGGCTGGGGATGTTTTCATGAGTGTGTCTGTGTGTGTTCAGAGCTGTTGAAGCGTGTGGATGACAGCAGTGAAGACGTCCGTGTCGAAGCGCTGAAGTCTCTGAGCACGTGGTTTTCATCTGTGGGGAAGAACTATGACACGCAGTCGTGCCGCCCACACCTGGAGTTCCTGTTCCAGCAGCTGCTGCTCTACATGGACGACCCCGACACCAAAATCCAGGATTCAGTCCTCGGTAAGGACTTTTTTTGATTGCGATATTTCATTTCTGCTGTAATCTTCTGATGTTTTGACTTGAATTGTGACTGATGACAGTTATATTCATGTCGACACTAAGATAAATCTCTTCCTGCTGCATAAGGAAGTGATTCAGGTCTGTGTTAATGGTCTATGATCCACTTCTCTGATCCTCCCTGTTCTTCACTTCAAAGAGCCTCATTAATCCTGCATTTTAATACTCTATCCATCACACGCTCCTCTGCTACTGGCCTGCCTCCAGCAGGGTCATGGGCTGTCAACACCTTCCCATAATCCTGTGTCAATGTGTCCTAGTGCACTCGCACACCCAGTACTGTTCAGAAACCCTTCATACCTCCTTACTAAGCTTTGAACCCCCAAAATGAGGTTGAAAAGGTATGTATAGTAAATAGGCCATAATGTACAGTCATCCGGTCGATATCACAAATTACGCACTGACCGGGTAACCAGGATCCTGATGTGAAGTCAGTGCATTTGTGTTAGGGCTGTTGATTTAACGTGTGAATTTCATGTGATTTATTATGTTTGTTTATATCATATGTTATGGTTGAGTGATATCACACGAGCAAGAGCTTTTTTCGTGTATATCTGCACAGTTGCAAATACAGGTTGAGAAAACAATCATTTATTATTGTTACATTTTAGAATATTGTCAATAAATTATTTGTGTTTGGTCAATTTCACAAATGAAAATAGTTACAATCAATGCTACAAATCAAGTGAGACATTGATTCTGTGAGACAGTAGCTGCACCCTGAATGATGAACTACGTACTCAAACATGTAGTTTATGAATTATATAAAGTTATTTTGTCCTTCATAATCTGAGTCTGATAGCCCCTCCCTCTCCAGCACATATTTAAAGTTGCGACAGTTGAGTGCATGAAGTGTCTAACATTCCAAAATAAAAAAAAATTTCGGTTAAGTGCCAGGTATTTATAGGGTACTTTTTCTTTTGGAATTTTCAGTGTGAATGAACTTATTTATGCTACAACATGGCATAGAATAGTGCTTAAGTACACGAATTGGGACACACAATGGAAGCCGTTTCCGCCACTTAATATAAAATAAACAAACTTATAAAATCAGAATTTTTAAATATAAACTCGCAGACTTTTTTTTCTCAGAATTTGCGAGTTTATATCTCACAATTCGTCTTTATAACTCGCATTTCTGAGAAAAAAAAAGAAAGTCAGAATTGCAAGATGTAAAGTCGCAATTGCGAGAAAAGAAACTCAGAATTACGACTTTATATCTCGCAACTCTGACTTTATAACTTTCTAAAGCTACTTTTTTAAAATGTCTATTCAAGGATTGTCTCTTTTAATACTATAATGATTTTAAAGGATGTTTTGGGGGAGGTCATTTCTCATCCCAAATTGCAATTAATTTGTGATTAATTCAATACATTTTTATCGGCACATAATGTAATTAATCACAATACAGTTTTAATCACTTGACAGCCCTATTTTGTATTATACCAAAGGGTTTTATTTTCAGCAATATTCGGCATCATAAAAAAAGAAAATAGATGCTGCATCTAAAATCACACTTCTGTACTATGTAGTATGCACAAAACAGTATGTGAGGCGAGTAGTTTGACTTAGATAATAGTATTCGTAAAACAGTAGGTGAATAGTACCCGGATGACCTCTACTTGAAGTGAGATTCTGAAGTGCGTGTTCAGTGGACACACGGGTGACAGTAACAACATAGCAGATGTAGTACGTCTGAATTTCATTCATACTACCCATATTCATAATATATAGAAAATACTTTTTAAGAGTTATCAAGTAAGCTTGAATTCAAATGTAGCACCTGCTCAGACAGTATACAATTTTAGATGCACTGATCTTGTTTTCCTCCTTTTAATCTCATCTTGTATTTTATTTATTTTATTTTTTTCAAACATGTCTTGTATTTCAAAGACACCTCAGATCTGATTAATGTCCATTATAACACCCCACTTGCCATATCCCATAATCCCTCATTCCAAGCACTGTGCTTGAGTTACTGAGGAAATTCACTCGTATCTTAACACAAAGAAAACCTTGTTTTCTGGAGTGCTTATAAAAGTATAAAGCACAGGATAAAAGTAAATCCCTGACCAAACAAATCAGGATAAAACCAAATACCCACAACAAACACACGACTGCTGAAAGAACTCACATGAGCTTTATAAGCTTTTCTTTGTTTCTAATCGGTGAGCTGACTTTGAAAGGTTTTCTTTTCTTTTTTTTATTATTTGTAACTTTAAAACTATGGATGCTTTTGCATTTGAGTAATAATCACATTCAAAAGAATCATATTTATCAGAGTTGGTGGAAGGGGAGAATATCAATAGACCAATTAATTGTGGTCAGAAAATGTAATTATCAATTGTCACTTTGATCCAGAGAGAGAGAGAGAGAGAGAGAGAGATCAAAGTGACCGCTCATAATGAAATTATGACCACAGTGTGTGTGCTAGTGATCATGCAATTATTATTTTTTTAAATACAACGATCAAAGTTATTCTTTTGAACTTTCATCAAAGAATCTTGAAAAAAAAGTTACAAAAGTATTTGACTATTTCCACAAAAATATCTGGCATCACAACTCTTTTCACAGTTGATAATAATCAGAAATGTTTCTTGAGCAGCAAATCCGCATATTAGACTGATTTCTGAAGGATCATGTGACTCCTGTGGAAATGTGACCGCAGTTATGATGCTGAAAATACAGCTTTGATCACAGGACTAAATTACATTTGAAAATAAATTCAAATAAAAAAATATATATACTTATATACTTATATAACTTATATAACTTATATAACTATACTTTAGTCTTTTGATGTAATAAGCAAATGTGAACGTGTCCTTGTCTTTTTGTCTGTCACAGAGGTCCTGAAAGAGGCCAGTGAGGTTGACGGAGGTCTCTTACAGCAGCAGACGGAGGCTGTGACAGAGAAACAGCGCAGCCCTGAGTACTGCTATAAACTCCTTCAGCACATTCACTCTTCCTCTCAGAAATACACATGACAGAGACCATACGGTTTCTTTACTGTGCTTTATACAGATGTGAACAGAACAAGATCACAAAATGTGTGAATGGATAATCTCACTGAACTAAAGTTTTTGTTGTTGTTGTTTGTTGTTCCCTTGTCATCAGTAAAGTTTTATTATATTATAATTGTAAAATACATATATTAAATAATATTGTGTGTTTTGTGTTGAATGACTTCACATATGACCATATTGTTCATGAAGACATTCACTGAGATGGTTTTACGGATTTGAAAATGAATTTTCCTTCAAGTAATTGTTTGAAATGTGCCTTTCTATTTGAAACTGGTATCTTTATACACTGAATTCACATTTTTTATTTAAATAAACTTGTTTATTACCCATTTAATTGTTTCATTTAAACATTTCTTACCACAAATGCATAAAGTGCTTCTTAAGTATACAAGGCAAGAGCAAATAGATTCATAGACAACTGATATGATTGTAGTTATAAATAATAAAGTATTCTGAAAAACACACACATACATACACATTCAAGTGTTAGTTGATCAAATACAATCTATTAACTTCTGGAGAAATGCCTGTACCCTTCACAGACATGTATTATTCTATTATTTCACATTCTGTCAACATTACTGACATTTTCATATTAATTTTTTAGCATTAAAACAACATTAACTTTTCTCTTTATCAGTGCAAACT